>NW_006800232.1:0-39597 GCF_000485575.1 Poecilia formosa
AGTGTAGCTCCATCTAGTGGATGCATAACGTAACTCCAGCCTCTACTGTAGCGTCTATGCGCCTTATAATGCGGTGTGCCTTATATATGAAAAAAGTTTTAAAATAGGTCATTCAATGAAGGTGCGCCTTATAATCCGGTGCGCCTTATAGTGCGGAAAATACGGTACATGTTGTTGTTAACAACTTTTAAATAGATTTCCATGAAATTCAGTATAATACTTAATCTCTCATTTTAGATAAACTGTAGAAGAAAACAACACCACCACATCAACAACAAAATCAATCTCGCACTTAGGTTATTATCTTCTGGATGCGCTTTTGAGACATTAAGGTTATGGTCACTGTGATGTGTCGTCTTCAAATATGTTCTTGATCTAGCCCTGTAGAAACCAGGGAGTTATAAAATAATAATCTGCTTGTTGGTTTATAAAATCTGCACAGTGGCTGACCTTAATCTCTCAGAGATGACAGACTTACAAAATTCTCCAAGTCAACGTTTGGCTTGAAATGCTTATAGTGGTGAAAAGTGAACAAACCCCTAGAACAAGAGCTTATTGAAAACACACACACAAAAAAGCCAGCTTTGCTTTTAGTCTAAACGACAAATGTGGTTGAAAAGTGAAAGGGGAATGACCTTTTCTTGCATCTAAATGGGGGTGGAACATTGCTTAAGTTGATAAAGGGAGCTTTCTATGCCTGACTTTAAATAACTTTGTTTAGAATAAGTTTGAACAGTGGATATGGTTGAAAAACATTATAGCTTCAGAGTTGGCTTCAGTCATGACCCTATCATTTCCTTTTGTAAAGTTTTCCACACATTATTTAATGGGAGGTTTAGATTGTAGTTCTGTTTAAGTAGAAACAATGTGATATTATTGAAATAATAGAACAATCTTTTTAAAAAATGAAAAAAAAAAAAACAATAAACTGCCTTAGTAAAAATACTAAATCATACTTTTAAGGCTATGAACTGTTAGTAGCCTTAAATAAAGTCTGATTCCTTATCCTGAGGAAGGTACTGCATGTATTTCCCAGACGCACACAGGTTCCTTTAGTACTGTTCAGGTACAGTTACTGGAGTTACTAATGATCCCTCTGACTTTGTAGAACTGCAGAAAATGTTCTTTTTCAGTACTTCCCTTTGAACCTAAGATACCATTTGGTGAGAATATCTTTGGACAGACATTGCAGCCTGTTAACATATTCGGTATATTCTTTCTTTACAAAGTTAGTAAAACTTTTAAGGACAGTTTCTTCTTTTCTGTGTCTCTGATAAAGTCCCAAGAGAACTATTCACCTTCCACAACTCATGGCTGCTTACATTTAGATCTAATTGATCAGAATACATATAAGAATGCTTTGTTGTAATACCCAGATGTATTGTGTTTGGAGGCTTGAGGAAAAATCCTATTCAGTTTTTTTTGTTTTGCACAAAAAATTTCAAAGCAATACTTTTTTTTTTTTTTTTATAGCAGTACATTTTGGTCAGTACCAAAAGGTTGAGATCAGTGTTTCAAATGAATGTTCCCATTAAAACTGATTCATCAAGTACAGAACCTTTGATAGATAGATAGGTGCAGATTATGGTAAAATAACGTTTCTCTGGCTGATCTTTTTTATCTGTACCAATCCACTAAGGATTTCATCTGACTTTGACCTTTTTATGACAGCGTGCGGATTTTTTTAATTGGATGCTTTTCAGTTCAGTTCACTTGAATGCAAGACCTCAATCTAAAAGCTGGTTGACCTTCAAAAGCTGCTTTCCACTCGATTCTGGAAGGACATAGATCTTTTTTTTTTTTTTTACAATTGAAAACCACATTGTGCAGGGATGCGACTAGCGAACAATAGTGGCATCCCTGTGTGAGTGATAAGAGGTAGATTGGTAGATGCCTGTGTGTTTTGGGGACTCTCGCCACTTCCTATTGGGGTTACTCGTGTCTTGTTTGGAGGCATTTCCGATCATAGTTTGTGTTTCAGTCGTTCCGGTTCTAATTGAATTTGGCGGCTGGTAAAAAGGTACCAGACTCCTTGTTGAGCAATGATATGGACTGTCTGGTTAGAAACATTTCACCCAGATTAAGCTGGACTGTCTAAAGCAGTTACTTTTACTTAAAGCATTCCTCACAGATCTATAACTTGTATATAATTCACCTGTCTGAAAAATAACCGAGTCTGGAGTCGGTATGTTGTTTTTTTTTAAGACAAAACAACGGGCAGACTCACACATATTCACAAACACTGGAATGGAATATTTTTCATTCCAGTAAACACCAAAACCCAGAGATGTCACTCAGCATTGACGCCTGTGGGCTGACTCATGCTGCTACAGAGTACATACACTCACCAGTCACTTCATTAGAAAACCTTTTCAAGTACTGATTGGACTCATTCTTCAGAGCTGCCTTCATCTTTGGAGCATAGTTGCGACATGGTCTTTGACACATTCCTCTGAGATTTTTGATCCACGTTGGTGTGACCAGGTGTCACCCAGGTGCTTTGCCTATTGCACATCCGCCATGCACATTTCTCATTCAGCAAACGCGCTCTACCGGGAGGCCGTCGCAGTACAGCGAGCTCATCCTCACGCACGAGAAAGAAATGTTGGATGATTCGTGACATGGTGCATTGTCTTGCTGGAATTAGTCACCAAAGGATAGTTCGCTGCAGTTAGAGTCAGGGATGAACATGTTCATTCACTGTACTCAGGGAGGTTGTGGTGTTTAAATGATACGTTAGTACTAAGTCGCCTAAATTGTGTCAATAAAACATCCTTACATCCAGGTGCCTCCGTTGTTGACGCGAGGGAGGATGGATATTAATTCATGCTGAGGGCAAATTTAATGCCATGTGAATGTTGGAGCTGAAGTAGCAGTGGCACTGGTTTGGTCTTCTACTGCTGTAGCCCACTGGCTTCAGGTTTCAACGTGCTATGTGCTCAGAGATGGTATTTTGCATACCTTTGAGGTAAAAGTGTTTGAGGTACTCTTGCCCTTCCTTCATTTGGAACCAATCTTTTTTATTTTCCTCTGACCACAAGAATGAAAAACAGCATATCAGCAGTTTCCCATAAACCTATCACTTCAAGATTCCTTTTAGCCCCGTTTCTGTCAAAATCTGATGCTCGGTTTGAACCTCAGCGATGCTGAGATTCAATGAAGTTGCAGCTGATTTACTACCGTCGGCACTGATGCTGTTAATGTGTACATCCGGTGGATATAATTGATCCCAAACTGTTGTAGCAAGGAATGACCCTTGTGGTATAATTCAGCATTACACTGCAGCACTGGCCACAACTGAAGAGGGTCCAAGTGGTCCATTAGTTTTTAGCTGAAAGGCTCAGACAACACTGCCAAGTCCGTTTTCATCTCAACCACCTCAAGTGTGCAGTGATCCACATTTAGTGAACCTTCATAACAATATTAAAATATTGATCTTATCCAGTGTTTTAAAGTAGGAAAGAGAATACAACGCCTATATATATATTTTTTTCCCTCCCATTGATTTGTGTTTCTTCGAAACTTGCAGCTGCAAGCAGCCGTTTCCTGAAGTCATGGATTAAAAAGTTCCCGGCATTGATCATAAATAATTGGTAAGACCCTAAATAAAATGCATGTGTAAGCCTTCTCTGTTTGCAGCGTCACATTAAAATTGAGCACCGTCAGTCCCGATGCTCGCCCAGCCGACAGATGCGGAGTCCTTACGATTTTTTTTCTCCCTTACGCTGCATTTCTATGCATGTTTTCAGAGAAGGGGATGGCTCTTCTTCTTCTTCTTTATTCTTTAAGACATTCCTCTCATCCTCTTTATCCTGACTCACATCATCGTGTTTCTGCCTGCCAGGTGTGACGTACACGGAGCTGAGGAGACCTTGCAGAACCATGATCCTGGTGAACCCCCACAGCGGACGGGGACAGGCTCTCCAGCTGTTCACCGGCCACATACGGGCCATGCTCACCGAGGCCTCCGTTCCCTACACGCTCGTCATCACAGGTCAGCCACAAACACGTTCCCCGCAACGCGTCCCGTTTGTCGTCTTGGTATGAAACGGAGGATTAAACGTCCCGCTACATGGCAGCGTGATCGGTCTGAGAACTGGGTCACGCTGCGAGTTGCGCCACGCACCAACATGAGCCGAACCCGCGGCGCTTGGAAGCAAGTTTTAATCTCTGCAGGAATTATGCATTGTTTTTGTGCTCACAGACAACATGAGCATTAAATTCTCATTCTACTCGTGCCATCTGCTGCGCATTCAGCACGCATATTGCTAAAGCTTCTCGGTGACCTTTACCAGCATTGTGCATGTTACTGTTATTCTAGGCTATTTTCACCAAATGGAAGCTGTTACTCTGTACAGCCTTAATGCCATGTCTGGATACCAAATGGCTCACATTTCATCATTTACCCAATGTCATGTCAATATTCACTGGATTCTAATGAGATTTTATGTGACAAACCAACACAGAAGCATGAAGTTGCAGAAAAACAATATATAGTTCTCAACAGGGTGAAATTGGGACCGGGAGCTCGGTTTGGAGAGGCCTTTTATTCGAAATCACAATGGACGAAAGTGGAACCGTACTTTTAAGACAAAAGAACTTCATGAGCGGTATATAAGCGCCATGGGTTTTCAACAATCAGAGCCTTGTGTGCATGTATGTAATTAATGTCAAAATTAAAAATAAAAATCAATCAGCAAGATTGTATTATACAAGAGGCTTATAAAAATAATAGCACAAACATAAAACAACCTTCAAAGCTATCCAGACCTTTTACGTCACGAGGGGAAATGAACATGTTTTAAATTGCTTTCAGATGTCAGGGTTTGGACCTCGAGCCGTTGATCTTTAGAGGTTGTTTGTTTCCAAATATGTGTTTTACTGACCTTATTTGTGTTTTTCTTGAGCTGGTAAAGAAAACGTATATTAATGACAAAAACAGATCAGGACAACAAGATGTATAGTCTGTATATTCAGATATCTTCATTACACTGAACACAGACTCTATTAAATTATTTTTATTTGCCCTTATGGAAACACGTGCTTGTTTCTGGTTAACCATAATGGATTGATTTGAATCCATTTAATTAATCAACCAGATGTCTGCTTTAATGTATCATTCTGTTTCCACCGCAAAGATATCCGCTTGTGTGGGTCCATTCCAGTGGTTGCAGTGTGACAAAATGTGGGGGGAAAAAACGTAATAACTTTGAGAGGAGTTGTATTTTTTCCCTCTGCACCCCGCATGCTTACCCCGTTGGCTAAGGCCGGCCAGCAGTTTGACAGGTATGAATATGCTGTCTCCTTTTGGATCAGCTCGGCATTATGCAGCTGAATCTCTGCTGCAGCTCACAGTTGAGATGGATTATGACAGCGAATGCAGCAGAGCGCTGGAGCAGAAACTCCGCTTGTGTGGTTTTGTCTCTTTGAGAAAGCACGCTGGCACGCTCCCGCATACTTAACGGGCTCCCGGGACCTGAAGGAGGGTCAGCAACTGGATGGGAGATGAAAACACGGAGCCTAATTACTGAGGCCAACGAAGAGGAACAGAGACGGACGTAAAGGAAGGAAGGGGAAGATTATATGGGGCACTGAGGCCTCCGAGTGGGGTGATCCGCCATGCACCGGGTCAACCAGCTGCAGTCCACTTTACTCGGCGTGCGCCTTTTTGATGAGTGTTTCAAAACTTCTTTTGCTTGAGGATGGACAGGCTCCGTTGTCAAGGACGCTCCTGTCGTGTCGGCCTGTACATTTTACATACTGTATGAAGCACTGAGTGAACCAGTTTTAGTCTTTACCTGGGATAACCTGGGAAAAAGGCAGACGGCATTAACATATAAAACAAACCGCGGCTTTTAAAAAGAAAGGACGGGAATTTGACCCAGATTTTAGGTGGTTTTATTTTTGTTTTGGCACAGAGTGTTTGCATCTCATGAATGATTAGACCGACAGCCTTTGCCTTCAGATTTGATTCATGCAAAAGGAGCCCTGCGATACTGTAATGTACATAGATACACATTTCAGTTAGCAGACGATGGTTTTGTTTTCGGGCTTATGTGATAAATCATATTTTCTCAGAACATCTTTACAGTTTTCAGTCTTCATTAAGCCGGTTATCAAAATTAACAGAAGAAAGCACGATATATATGTACAGTACCTCTGTCAGCAATGAAACTCTATATATTTCACTTTTTTGATTACTGGAATAGATAAATATTTTGATCATCTTGGCTGCTGGCGGAGGTTTGCTGGATGACCATCTTTCTGTATGTCAGCCATTCTTTACATGAAAGATCTCTGGACTAAAGTATCAGGCAGTTCCCAAAAATATTGGTTTTTGCAGCAGAAAACTTAGGAAAATGTAATTTATTTTACCTTTGCTTTGCATTCAAACTGTATGAATACTGCTCGGCAAATACATTAAAGTTGAGGTCTGATTTTGACCCGCAGATATTCATAAATATGCCAAAAAAAACCATATGAAAAGCATAACTGGAATTAAAAGAAGTCATAGTCGTATTTTGCGCTGATTGTATACGTTTGTCTTCCGATGACCTTTTCAATAAGTAAGTATCTGGAAAGTAAAGCTTCGGTCAGGCCGGCTAAAAATGCTGAGTCAGCTGTGCAGTGCAGTTACTCCAGGTCCTGTCAACGCAGCGCTGCATAACCACCTCCAGTCCGTCCGGCAGACAGCAAACAAACAGCACAGGAGGGGCGAGGTGGGCGAGGTGACAGGGTAAGAGGGGAGGGGGAGGGGGCATGTAGAGATTGAGGAAAGTAAAAGCGGAGAGTCGATCAATACTTCAGGAGGTATATTTTCCATCATAGTGGCAGCACATCCGTGCCTCTTAGCTGCGTGTCTGCTGTCCTTCCCCTCCACTTCCCCACCCCCCCCCTGTCTCCCTCTCTAAAGCTGTTTCCATTTTCTACACGCGACTACACTGGGGAGTCTCGGCTGGCAGGACTGTAGACTTTAATGCTGGCAGGATGAGCCCGCAGAGACCCCGCCAGTGCAGGGACCGACTCAAGGACGCTTGCCAATAAAACTAGGCTGAACAAATAGCTCACTCCTTCAGTAGCACATTTTACCAACACGCGACCACATGCTCCCCGAGCTCTCGGTCACAGATGTTTGCAGGCTGCCTAAGCTGCCTCAGAGCTGCTGAGTAGCCACTGGATGAGCTAATGTGATATGTCTGGTCCGATAAGAGGAAATTGAATCCCTTTTCTGCCTAATCTCCCTGATCCCACTCCAGAGCCTGCGGTGATGAAGGGAAAATGTCTTTCTCTCTCTCTCTGCCTCTCTCTCTGCCCTTGCTGCTTTTCAATCATCATTTTTGTCACTTTGTCCCACATTTTCTGCCTTGCCTCAGCAGTTGACGCTTGCGTTTCTTCTGTCCGTCAGAGCACCAGAACCACGCGCGGGAGCTGGTGAGGAACGCCGACCTGACGCAGTGGGACGCGCTGGTCATCATGTCTGGCGACGGGCTGCTGTTTGAGGTACGCGGCACCGCCCGCCTCTGCTCTTTAACGGCGAGAACTGTTAATCAGTGGGTGCTGGATCAACCTCCAAAACTCCAGCTTCTATTTATGGCACTTCCTGGAACAGAAATATAAAATTTTAATTTGGTCTCACACATGATAAAGGAGATCAGGTGCTGGGGCTCTTGCTTGGGAAAAAAAAAAGAAAAAAAAAGCTGCAGTCATCCAGAAAGTATTTTTGTCCTCAGCCACAGCACCATCTGGTCACCCTGGTTGTGCCACACTACATTACCAAACATGTTTCTGTCTCTTGCAGATCTACAACTTCTTATTTTTGAGCCAAAGCTAAATTTCGGTCATCTCTCTTGTTCACTCAGGTGATAAATGGTCTGATGGAGCGTGAAGACTGGCAACAGGCCATCCAGACTCCTCTAGGCATGCTGCCAGGTGGCTCTGGCAATGCCCTGGCCGCATCCATCCACCACTACTCGCAGTGAGTCCACCATTTAATGAGTCATTTAAATGCATAGGCCAACGTTGCAAAAGACGAGCCTTCGTTAGTTTACAGAAGACAATTTGTCTCCTTCCTGTGTAATTAGAGCAAAGGGCTGACTGGGCTCGTCATTCCTCTGGAGAGAGGACGTACCGGGACTGTTTTGTTATGCGCCGAGAGTTCATTTCTGGTTGCATAAACTCTCTAAAGCAATGATGCGAGGGGTTTAGAAAAGTCTGTGCATTGTGTTGACCCAGCACGTGTCCAGGTTATCATCCCCTTCTGCCGCCTGGTCGTTGGCACAATTTCAAAGAGCCGTCGCTGGTGAGCCAGAAACGTCATGAAGCGCATCTGCTTTACGAGGTGTCAGGACTTTGGATGACTCCGAACCTGCTGCTGATTTATGGACTTGTTTACGTTAATGAGCATGCGGATGTAAAAACATTTTCATCAGCTCCTGCAACACTTCCTGCCTGTGGATTTGGACCACCCGACTCCATTACTTCTCAGAAGCTCTAACATCCTCGTCACTCTGTTGTGTATCTGCCTCGTGTTTTGTTGGCATAGAAAACACAGGGGAACAAATCTCATTATTGTGCATTTGACAAAGATCACACATGGTTTTTATACCAATTGTGATCTATTGATATGCAACTGGCTCAAATCTCACAGTAAATGACCAAAGAATAAGATCACTTATTTCAAGGTCATAAAAAAAAACATCTGGTTAGGAATAAGTCTAAAACATTCGAGGATTCAATTTTGAAGTGATCTGGGAGGAGAGCAGTTATTCTGTGCAAAACGTCTGATTCATATGTTCTTGCACCGTGTAAACTGAATAGCATTCCAAAACACAAAATCTGCTTCATCTGCACATGTTGAGTATTTACCAACAATGTTAGGCTCTCAGTTGAATTTGTGCCTTAGATGGAGGAGAATTGCAGTCCTAGTTTTATAATTAATTTACTTTAATAAGCAAAAAATATATTTATCATCATGGCTAATACTGCAGTATTAGCCATGATAGTAGTTTTATTACAATAACATGTTCAGTTTGACTCTCCTACTTTAGTTTTTGCATCGTTAAAGAAGAAAGTATTCCATCAAAAAGCTGCATTATTTAATGCGCTGCCGTATTTTCTGTCTTATCTTGTTTTCTGTGACAATTCAACAGATCGCCTCCTGCCTGGAACGAGGAGCTGCTCCTGAGCTGTGGCTTCATGCTGTGCAAAGGTCTGGTTGGTCCTCTAGACTTGGTGTCGGTCCATTTGGCCTCCAGTCAGCGCCTCTTCTCCTTCCTCTCCTTGGCTTGGGGCTTTGTGGCAGATGTGGATATCGAGAGCGAGAAGTACCGTCACGTTGGAGCTATACGGTTCCTGATGGGCACCCTGGTGCGTCTGGCCTCGCTCAGAGTATATCAGGGCAGGTTAGCGTACCTGCCAGCTAAAGAGGTACCAAAACCTCCAAACGAAAGGGTGAAGGCGACGCGTCCTCCGTTCACACCTCAGCAGCCGTCTCTCTGTTCGTCCCTTCCTTGTCATCTCGTTCCCAGAGCTTCGCCAAAGCAGAGCTCTCTGAAAAACTGCGTCGATACGAACCTGAACCAAAACTCCATCACCAACTCCTCCAGCGTCATCACCAACATTAGGCCCGGGACGCAAGGCAACAATAAGACTGCGTCACCAACGGATTCTCTCCTCCCCAGCCTGGACCAGCCGGTCCCTGAAAACTGGACGGTGGTCAATGAGGAAGACTTTGTTCTGGTGCTGGCTATTTACCAGTCCCACCTAGCAGAGGATCTGTGGACGGTGCCGGGAGCGATGGCGGACGACGGGCTGATTCATCTGTTTTACGTGACGGCGGGAATATCCCGGCCCGCCCTCTTGCGTCTCTTCCTCGCCATGGAGAGGGGTTCCCATTTAGCGTGCGGTTGCCCCCACCTTGTGTACGAAAAGGTGAGGGCCCTGCGGTTAGAGCCCGTCTCACAACAGGGCATGATCACCGTGGACGGAGAGGTGGTGGAATATGGCCCCATCCAGGCTCAGGTCCACCCCAGAATGGCCAGGCTTATATGCGGATGAACTTGTGCTTTACTTTATAGTTCTAGTTTAGCCTTTTGTACTCATTGTCGGATTCTTTATGTGTGCCGTCTTCTCAGAAGTGCCAAAGACAATTAATCAGCCTTTGGAAATTCCTTTATTTTTCTACAGAGACAACCTGACCTATTTTTATGGTCTTCTCGTTCTCTCAGTGTTAGATTCAGGGTCAAAGCCATGGAGGATTGCTCTTACTTCTGGCTGGTCCAGGCTTAGAGAAATGACATGGAAATGTATGTACACACACACAAAAAAAAGCCAGATCTTTATGTATTTTTGTGCAAACCCAAATGTATCTATATGCGGGACTCTGCATGAGGGGCTCTGGCAGTACAGTGGCAGCACATTGCACTCTGGTTGTCGAACCCTATAAGCATGGCACATGTGAAGAGAAGCACGTTTTTCTTTCCCTGGGAGACTCCTGGAGAAACCCCGCTTCTTGCCCTGCTGTACAACTACAGGCCTTCAATTCCTCCCCTCGCCCCGGTCTGACAACACTGCCTGCCCTTGAGCTTTGTAAGAAAATTGAGGAGATATAAATCCCCCCTGAGGGATTTAGCTTTGACAGATCTTTAATCTTTGCTTAGTTTACATGAAAAGAAACTTTAGATTTGCTCATGTTGGAGCCCCACCTCTTCCTTCCTGCCAAACAGATTTTACCAGCTTACTCCACACCTTTACCACCGTCTTCTCCATTTCCCGTACCGTTTCATCTCCGACCATCATTAAGCTGTAGGAATCGCCTCCACTCACACACTTTCTTCTCCCCATCCCCTCCTCTTCTTACGCTCAGATCCTCACATACACACACATTCCCTCGCATCTCTGCAGCACTTAGTGAGGGGGAGGGGCGCGATCTGCTACTGTGCATATGATCCCCTCTCTTTAAGACTGTACTCTCGCTCCCCTACCAACGGTTAACGAACCATCGGCACCTAATGTGTCCTTAATATGAGGGTTTACTTTGGCTAAAGCGTGCTAAATAGAAAGTCGGCGTCTTTTTTTTTTTAAGCACGTAAAAGCTCTTAGGTGGGTTTTCAAGCGGATATTAGGTTGGTCAAAGCACACTCGAGTGGATAAAGTGCAGTTTCAGACAGGCCCTGTTAGAAGTTGCATATTGAGAGGCGTGTGATCGATGGAAGCCGGAGGGCGGCAGGTGTTCTGCTCCTCCGCGCGGCCTCCTCGGTGGCTGTCGGTGCTGCGGAGCAATTAGTGCACTGGAGCGGACCAGAGTGCAAATGTTAGCGTTGTCATCATGACCTTCCCCCTCCTCCCCTCCCCACCCCCAGCAACCTCCTTCGCGTGCACACTCACACACACCAGTTTACCTCAGGCTACAGCACAACTGTGCATCTGCAACGTGTGCAGTTGAGGCGCATCAGGCCGTTTTAGCAGGTCTTCCTTTAACTGCTGTATTCTCAAAATAAAATACTGGTCAAACCGATGAAAGTAAAGTCCTTTCCTGTGCCGACAGGAAAGAAAATATGACACTTTTGACTGTTAAAGTGCTGATTTCTAAAAAAAAAAAAAAAAAAAAAGTTTTTTAGGGCATCTGTGATTTTGAGTAAGAAAAAGGTGATGCAGTCAGCTGATGTCGCACTTTAAACCTTCAGCTGTTTTCAACTGTAGCTGTAGGGACTGCCAGCTGGAGAAGTTGGTAAAGTCTTGCTAACTGCTGCGTCTGTTCATACAGTAAAGAATTTATATGCCTTGGACTTTTTTTTTTCACATTACAGCCCAAAAAGCTTTTTTTTTTTAAACATGATTGAAAGGAGAGCATAATTATAAAGTGGATGGAAAAGGATACACGGTTTTCAGTTTGCTTTTCATATATGTATTTTAAATTGCCAAAAATACCACAAAAAAACAACAACAAAAAAAACACATTTTGATATTGACAGCTGTATGTCTCCACTAGTTTTCAGGTTGACCAAAGAGTTAAAATTATAGTGTTGTTTGACCAGAACACCGTCCTCCACAGGTTGACCCTGTTTAATAATTAAGTGGCACGTGATGAGAGCAGTTGCACTCAGAGTAATAGAGTTGACGAATAACTAACTTTTTTTTTTTTGTTAAAACTTAAAATCAAATTATTATTTTCCTTCTATTTCACGATTCGAACTTCGCGGCGGACTACCGAACAAAGTCACAAGAAAATCCTTTCAAGTATCTTGTTAATGTGACAACGCATGGAAAGCTTCAGGCATATTTCTCAACCTGTAGTTAAAAAAAAGAAAAAAAGGTTTTCAGATGGATCTACGCTGCAGATCAATCCAGGAAGGACTCTGATGCTGTGCCACCTTCGATAATTCGGGGTCCGTATAGACATTAGGACACACGAATGTGAATTTATCATGTTCCTCTCCTAGATTTTCTAAACTTCATATGACTGTGAAGATCCATTCTCAAAAAGTAAATTAGATTTTATGAAACTTTAGTTGTTTTTTTTTCTCATTTAATTTAAGCTGCTACCTTTGGTTGTGTAGGGACTGTGTTGTTTTCAAAAGATGGCGTCGTGCGAGTCGTACACTTCGGTCATTTTTGCGAATGTTTTTTGTTTTTGTTTTTTTGTTACTGGAGGTTTTACTTCCCCATTGTTGTTTATCATGTAAACTGTGTGACTTAAATTGATTCATAAAGTCAGTTATCATTACTTTTCACCCATAGTGAGCAAGTGACTGTGCCACGTGTTATTTATATATATCGCCTGCCTCCTAATAAAGCCCACCAACACAAGCAAAGTTGCTTTTTAATATTTCAAATCAGTCAAAAGATCTTGACCTACCAGGCCCATCTGGAGCAAAACTAAGTTTTATTCAAATTAGCATTTTCTTGAATTTTTTTTTTTTGCAGAACTAAGCAGAAGCTGAGTGATCCCTCAGAAGATTTCGTAGCCTACTTCATGCTGTCAGATTAGTTCTGTTTAAGGGATTTGTTGATTCTAATGATTTGGAAGCAAGCAATCTGATTCATGAAGTTAAACTTAGCTTTCAAATAACTGACGAAAAGTTAATATATAATTTAAAAAGTATAATCTGTCGTGTGTTTGTTTCTGATTTTGATATGCATCAGCTGCGTTAATCAGAATGTAGGTCATGCTTACAGTTTTACTTTTGGTTTCAAGTTTTCTTCATCCTTAGATGAATGAGTCTTTAACTGCGCATACACAGTGTTTGAACAGTGTTACAATAGACTGGCTAGTCTTATTTTGGGGTCACTGTTGCACATTGGTGAAAATATGTAAAAAAAATTTTGACAGGTCGAGAAAATATGTGACAAATATCAGACTTAGCTGGTGATCAAATTGTGCTTCATACAGTGTTAAATATAAAGGCAATTCTAAAACGTTATTTACCAAAGCTAGCACTTCTCCCTACACCCTTTAAATGAAAAGTAAATAGCCAGTAGTGTGATGGCAGTGCTAAGTTATGAAGTTGCCCAGGCAGCACTTTTTCTCCAACTAATTGGTATTTAGAAGCAAACTGCCGTTAGCTCACTTTTTCATTAGCAACTTCTCCAAAATTACCCTTTCTGCATATTTATTAAAAAGATATATAGCTTAAATTAAGAATACCTTTTTTATACATTATTCAGTTTGAGATTTTGGCTAGCTTAAGCATAACATTTCTAGCCCTGGTGATTATGTTTCAAAGTTCAACTTTGAGAGTAGGCATCTCAAAAAACTCCCCCTCCTTTAAATAACTCGAGAAAGTCCTTGGAACGTCCTTGAAGGTGGATATAATACATCTCTCTTCCATGACTTGGTTTTACATCCCCAGGTCTTTTATTCAGACTGCACAGCAGTCCTGATCACAGTCCATGCCCGGCATACCGCACCCTCAATCATGACAGAGTTACCATGCTGCCTGGAATGCGTATCTTGTCCCATCCTGTCCTGCCCTGACCTGAAATTCCAGCTTCGCTCTTCATCATCTGCTGTATTAAGTCAAGATGAGCTATGCAAATGCCTTGTCATTGTTGCGGATTTTTGAAGTAAGAGCTCCCCCTGCTGGCCCGTAGGAGAACATACAGTCCAGAACGGTTTTAGCGTGGAAAATTTCTCCGTCTGTTACACAACATGGTCTCCTCATCCTGCCACCTGTTTCCCTCCCGTTTTATACTCAGATGCAGATTATCTTTTACCACATAAGCTCTCAGCAGCGAAAGACTTGAAGTTTATCTTTTAATGACATCCAGCTTATTGTATCTTAAAGAAATGACTTGATTCTTGTTAATAACGAACATGAAAACGGTGTGTGGCATTAGACTACTGTTAATTTATGGTTCTGAACTGTTCAGTTCCACTGACTGTTTTTGTTTTTGTTTTGTTTTTTACACAAATGTTAATACCCTTTGTTATTTTATTATTGATTTAAGATAATAGCATAAAATACGCAATGATGTTTTTATTAAAACTGTAACATTTAAAAATCTTTTTGTACCATGTACATGTTCAGTTTAAAATATATATTTTTTAAAGTCATGTTTTGCTCTAGAGTCCACTGCTGTCATAAGCCTGAAATAAGGGCAAATTTTCTGAAAGGTGTGTAGTAGTTACTTATAGTTTTTTTTTCCTTTTTTTATTTTTTATGTGCAAGTAAAAGCTGATGTTTAGCGCAGTAGGTTGATGGTTTTGTGGAATCAGTCATGTGGTTTTGTGTTAGAAGCCAAAAAGAACGTGGTTCTGTTTAGTGAATTGTGTGCCACCTGTTTGCAGCTTCTTTTTTCTTTTTTTTTCTCTGGATTAGGTGGAAATAAGAGGAAGGAGTTTCAGTGCCTTAGACTCTCCACATGACAGCAGTTACATCATGCACAGATTTAAAGGCTTTGACTTGCACACAATATGATACAAACTCAAACAGTGTGTGTGTGTGGGTGTGTGTGTGAGAGAGTTTGGGTTGTTGACCAGCCACACATCATGTTCTTTTCTTTTCTGTAAGTTTTTATATCTTTCTTTCTTTTCTTTTTTTTTTAAAAAAAAGATCAATAAAAAATTTAAAAAAAATTCTTTGTGTTCCTGACCATGTTCTTTCATATTGCGTGAAACATAATTTATTCCAACTAATTATAGTCAATGCTTCTCCAAGCTTAACTTCAGGCTTCAAAAAGTATTGAAGTCTGAATAAAAGAAATTTAAATAAGAATTTTACTCTATAAGAAAAAAAGTTTAAAGATGTGAGGCCATGGCAACTAAAAGAGATGTTTGAAAATCTTATAGAAAATACAGTTGAATCAGCATTATTCTGCTCACTATTAAAAAATATATAATAATAAAAAAAAAAAACACCTGCCAGTTGATTGAATGTCCTGTTGCCGTTTTATTAGCAGTAGAAGGAATGTTACACATTGCTTTGAGCTAACATGTGCTTGGAGTGCATCCTGAATATTTAATGATTTCTTTCTAAAGGTTTTGCCTTCCAGTTAAAAAAGCAGGACACGACAGAAAAAGAGAAACGGAGTGAGTAATATTCAGCCCTGCTGCAACGGTGATCCAAGCAATCATACATCTTCTGCCCATTTCTGTTCATTTATTTAAACAAAAATCAAGATTTAAACAGAATTATTGATGACGATTAATGATATGATTCCAGGTTGACTTCAAAAAGTATCGAAGTTAAAATAGGTGCACCCCAAGGCTATGCTCTCGGTGCACTTCCTTTTAGTTTGTGCGTAAATAAATACTAATGCCACGGTTTTATATGTAGCTGATTAGAATATTGGATCTGCTTCGTGTCTGTTGCTACATGATATAAGTCGTGTATGACAAATGTACCATTTATCTAACTGTACACCATTTAATCAAAACATATTCTTGATTTTATCATTTTTTCCCCTAGAAAAAAGATCTAATACTCTTCCAAACTCCTTTCTTGTACAATTAAAACTGGACCCTGCCTGACATCAATTTGAGTTAAAATAAGGTAGCGCACCACTCTGGTTTTATGGTAACAGCTCAGATGTCCTGATAGAGGGCAAATCTCCATCGCAGTCTTTTACAGACCCTAACAAATTTACTTCCAGGGTGCCCCTGCATTTGCCAGGATAAAGATTTTTGGATGTAAAGGTGCATGTCTTCCAAAACATTACACTTTAGATAGGATTTTTTTTTTTTTTTTTTTTTGCACTGACATAAGTTGTTTGTTGTGCTCTTGTCAGACTGGCTAAAGAACAATGAGTCTGTCTGAAATGACCTTTGTGGCCAAGCAGCTGAATCCAAGCAGTCCAGTTATGAGTCTGGATGTGGCATTTGCCAAGACAACGGCATTTACCCTGGGGACGACGGTGTGAAGCTGTGTTTCAGGAATTTGTCTCAACCCTTTGATTCCAATGATAGGAACTCATAGTGACTCATGCTCAACAAGGCATTTTTGGGGGAATTTCCTGCTGTCATCTTTGTGGGAGTTACTCGGGGATGGTCACGTCCTGTTCTAACATGACTGCCCTCCACTGAACTAAACAAAATCCATAAAGACATAGTGTAGAAAAACTTTAGTGGTCTTCACAGATCCCTCATGTGAAGCCAGTAGGACACTTTTGGGATGAATTATTAGAAAACTACAAGCCAAGTCTTTTAGTCCAATATTAGTGTCTGACCTCAAAAATGATCTTCTAGAAGAATTATTATTATTTTTTTTTTTTATTGCTTCTGACAATAAAGTGTGGCCTTCTTCTGGCTGCAGCAGGTTGCAGTCAATGTAATGAACAAAATCTCTTCCTCCACTAGAGGGAGACAAAGTCCAATTCCTAAATAATTAAGTATTTGAAACCAATATCCTAAGACCATTTGAAGCTCGCTTTTCATTGTTGCACGTCATAATACTCTAGTTTGGATGCGAGAGTCTTTTTATACGCTGATAATTTGAGTTCGTGAAACCAAAAGAATCCAGCAGATGGCGCCGTAGCCTAGCAGTTTTCAGTTGTATGAGGCTTTAACGATCGCCAGGAGACGCTGAAAAGGATGCAGCAGAGATGTTCCACAGGAAGCCGCGGGTCATCTGCGTGTCCTGTGCGTCTGTCGGTGTCTGCGTGTGCTGCGGCGTGGGCGGCCTGCGTGCCATCAACTACTGGCAAGCATAGACATCAAAAGTCAGTGAGTGCGGGTCACCTTTAACAGCGTCGCCTGCCGTGGAGTGGAGCCGCTCCTGGCACTGGACAAATGAGATGATGATGATGATGATGGTTATGATTATTAGGACAGCTGCTAAACACAGCAGTGAGTAAGAAGGTTTAAAAACACTTACAACTCCTGCTCCTTTTATTTTACTCTTAGGTTGCGGGGTGAAGAAGAGAACAGCTTTGTTTTTTCAAAGCTTCTCTAAGCCATAGTTTAAAAAAAAAAAAAAAAAAAGTTTTAAAAATGTTTCAAACTGCTGATCTTTCACTTAAACCCGTCAAACCAGTTTGCTGCAAACGAATCTGTGCCAGGAATATCTTCTTAACCGAGCCTCAAAGAGCCTCTGGCAATAACTGGATATAAAACATGATTTCCAGTTTGGGTGTGAGGGAATTGTTTTTTTTTTTTTTTTAATCTTCTGTCTGTGTTTTTTGATGACAGGCTGACAACAATCTGGCGTAGCTGAGCATGTAAGCAACAATTACCTCGAAAAAGGCAACTTCAGATGCTGAAATTGTTTGGATCCAGCTAGGAGTTCAGTTGGAGCGAATCCTGCTGTTTGCAGTGTCAGAATGAGGTGAGTAGCTCTGTTGAATTGTTTCCTTTTTCTTTGGCAAATAAAGCTATTCAGAAAAATCTCTTCCACAGTCTTTAATTCCATTTCCCAACTTTTTTTTCCCCCCCAATTTTATTCTTAACCTTTTCTGACAGGACTAATTAAAGGTCTCTCCGACAAACTGCTGAATGCCAAAAGAGTAAGAGGACCAGGAGATGATTTGCTGGATATAAAATTGTTTGACATTCCCATGACCTTCTTCAGGCTCTTTTTTTTTCTTTCACATTGTTGGTGTAAAAATTACAGATTTTTCCAGAATCAACTTTATATGGTCTTTTGTTCCTTATAACCATTCCAAAATATAAGATAAAATACAAACCTTCACATTCATAGCAGAGATATGCTTACAGCATGAAAGAAGGAAGGAACAAAAGCAAGGCCACAACACCTAGAAAGTAAAAAAAAAACTGAAAAATGTCCACAAATACAAACGATTTCCCCAACTTTTTCAGACTGCATAATAACACCACATCCTTTTGTTTTCTAAAGCAGGACCCTGCCTACTGCATTACTATTATTATTTTGAAGTGTAGAATATCTTAACATTGGAAAAGCATCGTAGTGAGTGCTGAAGGAGGATCTCAAAACTGTGCGAAATAGAGAAAAAAAAAACAAACATTGTGAATTTATTGAGGACGATGTGGTCGCAACTCGTAGATGGCATGAAAAAAAAAAAAAAAGCAGAAGTGCAACACAGCCACGGTCCAAAGATCTGCCACCTGCAACATGTTTTTCAAATGACACTACAAAGGGCGTGTTTGTGAAATACGTTGTCAAATGTCCGTGGATACGTCACTTGATTACTGATGTGAAATAAGTATTTGAATATTGTTGCAGGTGTTGGTGCTCACAACCTCTTCAGTCTGTTTCCTGTCACTGCGGTCAGACTTGGTTTATCGCAAATAAGACACAATTTGAGGCTATTTTAGACTAGAACTAGGATTAAACATCATGGTACCCTACACATATTTTAGAGCTTCTCGTGTTAGACGATACCCTAACACACAAACACATGATACCAACTGACAGTTTCACACAGAGGTTTGTGACACAGTGTTTCAGAGGAGGAGGCAAACCTGTTGCATGCTTTCTGGTATCTGGTAGGACGGGGCTCTGCTGGAACATGATGCTCCTCAGGAAAACAGCTTCAAGGGACAACATCAATGCACAACGTAGGAAAGTCATAGAGCAAGCCTGTTGATGTTTGGTTCACGTCTGCTGCTCAGTCTGGATGTGGAATATGTGTGATTTTTCAAAAATACTAATCCAGGAAGCTCACCTTTAAAAACAGATGGTCTAAAAATGTCAGGAATCACGTAATCGTTCTCATGAGCTTGATTTTGCTTAAAAGCTGGGAGGTCGACAATGAAGCGTTTAGCCAATAAGCTGCACAAAATCTTTATAGCTACTGACTATTGCCTTTTTTTAAGGTTAAGGTATGGGAGGTTTTTTGTTTTTTTTTTAAAGAAAATTTTATAAACAAATAAGCAAAACAAATCTCTAACATTGCACATGTCCAAACGCTGAACTCTAAAACTGACCATGAGCTCACATTATTCCCCACCCAACGTAAAGGAGCAAATCACTCTTATTATTCCTACATAATAACTTTATAAGTATTAAAAGTCAAGTCTTTTTGTGTGTGATGTCATGCGCCTGCAATGCCGCTTTAATTTATTTCAAGCCTTTTTCACAGTACCAAATCATTCTGGCATCAAACTGAGAGACCTGCGTGGGGAACTTAAAACTTTGAAACCCTAAGGCAGAATTTGATACTGTTAACTTGTATATTCATGTTCAATTCTGTGTACTACAGTGTGCATTCTGTTTTTTTTTTTTTTTTTTTACTTTTAATTAAGATAGAGCATCAATTTTACTGTGCTTTGATATTGTGATTTTATCCATCCATCCATTTTCTGTACACCCTTGTCCTTTAGTGGGGTCAGGAGGGTTGCTGGTGCCTATCTCCAGCTAACATTCTGGGCGAGAGGTGGGGTCACCCTGGACAGGTTGCCAGTCTGTTGCAGGACACACAGGACAGACAGGACACACAACCATGCACACACACATTCACACCAATTAACTGGGATAGGGTTAGGGTAATCCTAACCCTAACCAATTAATTGACAGGTCATGTTTTTGGACTGTGGGAGGAAGCTGGAGTACCTGGAGAAAACCCAGACATGCACAGGGAGAGAAAGACCCCAGGCCAGGAATCGAACCCAGAACCTTCTTACTGCAAGGCAACAGCTCTACCAACTGCACCACTGTGCAGCCCATTGTGATTTTAATTGGACTAAATCTGAAATTAAAAAAAAAGAAAAAAAAAAGTCCAGGAAACAAAGATTAAGCTTTCCTTGAAAACAAAGGGAAGAGAGGCACATAAAAAGCTTGACAAAGAGCAACGCTAGAACACGTTTTAGAGCCAGTCTCTTTAAAAATGGAAGTATATGTTCAATCTGGAAGTGTGAATTTCCCTCAGAACACAAACATTCACTTTTAACTTGATTTGAACCTAAATTGTAAAAGAGAAACTTGAACCACAGTAACTCTAAGAAATGAACCTCACACAACCTGCTTCTCTTACAAACAACATCTCTTCAGAAAACAACAAGGAACAGGACACATTCAGTAAGCATTGTGCTTTTGCTCCTCTTGGTGACCTTACCAACAAAGACATGCAAGTGTTAAGTTCGTGTTTTCTCTCTGTCTGGCCCTCAGCGTTATGTTCAATATACGCAGAGAAGCTGCTTATTGTGGTCTTAAGCAGATTCGGATGCTGCGTTAAGTCAACTGAAGCGGCATTATAAAGCAGGACAACAAAAATTGCGTTGTGGCAGCACACAAAAGCTGCGGGGCCCACCCTGTCAAACTATTTGCAGTTTGTCTGCCGTCTTCAGGCAGCGGCAGACACGCACACTCACAATTTAAATGTCTATTTCAAAAGCATTTACGAAAGGGTGTACAGGGTTGACATCTGATCAGACCTCGACACCTGGTAAAAACATTTAAAAAAAAAAAAGCATCCCGTGTGGAAAACAGAGCAGGTTTCTAAGTGCCAGGGAGCCGCAGCTCTTCCGGGTGAGTTATGTGTACATGGATCTGCTGGGAGGCAGGGTGTGTTGCGTTTTTCACAGGGAGATCAGGTACGCCGGCTCGTTTGTAGCGACCGTGCGGTGCCAATTTTGTCTGTCCTCTTTAAATTGACGTAGAAATTTCCACGCAACTCCCAAAGACCAGCAGGTCAACGCCACAGACTTACTTCAGTGTCTGGGTACCTCCAAACCTCCAAACGCTGCACCTCCAAACCGCTCACGCATTTGCACAAGCACGTCTTCTTACTCATCATGTGAACCCGCTCGGCTCCCGAAAGCCCCGAATTCAGCCCAGCAAAAGCAACGACAAAAGAGTTGTAAGCTGTGCATGTGTCGTTTCATTGTCTCAGCTTTGTTTTTACTGGGACATCTGAGGCCGCCGAGTGTAAATCTGACATTATAAGCCATGCTGAGTTTGTAGCTTAGGACTGAATGGGTGATGTCGTAACGCATAAGTGTGTTCTGTATCCAACATCTGAACCCGCATAAAAGACTTTAAGGAGAGTGGATAAATTGTGATTTGGCTGTGTGGGTGTTGGATTAGTGTTTATAAATTATTTCTCTCAGAATGAGCCATTTACACACAGGATTATTTTTATGTGTGTGGTTAAAAAAAACACTGACGTTTGCAATGTTTGATGCAGAGAGTAAATACAAAAATGTTATAGTGAGGGTGTTAGGACTAGCTGTGTGCAGTCAATGTCTTACTTGCAGCCTACATTCATAGTAAATCTAGGCAGTTTACAAATTTGGGCAATATCTGTCATGGTGAGTTGTGGAGCAATCAGTCTAAATCCAGAGAGGCAGAAACGGCAAGTTGATGATGAACACTTAATGAAAAAATGAACAAGAACATAGGGAGCCAGAGCAGAGCAAAAAATAAATAAATAAACACAGGAAAAAGGCCAGCAGGGTAAACCATGGAATTAAGGGATTTAATTGGAGGAACCAACAAGGAGTGACTGATAATAAGTTGTATATATACTGGGGAGTTTGATTACTGAATAAGGAACAGATGGGTGATTATAAACGAGGTGCATGTGTGAAGGAGCAGGAACACGCAGTGCTATGCTAGGCAACACGTCGCAACACGGAGAGAAAGAGAGAAAGAGAGAGAGAGAGAGAGAGAGAGAGAGAGCGGCAGCAACATGCGAGGAAGAGTACACAGTCAGGGGGACTAGAAAAATAAATCTAAGAAATAACTAGACATAAGGAAGAAATAAACATGATAAGCTAGAATGACAAAGAAGAACTTGAGGTAAGACAGAAACAAGGCTGACTTAATCCAAGACAGAGACTCGGGAATACAGAATAATGAAACTAGAATCAATAAATTAAACCTCCTAACGACCCAGGACCTGACAATATCAAGATCTAGTAAGATTTTAAAAACTGCTGGACGTTTCCATCATGTCATTCCTGCAGCTTAAATGGCTGTCAATCAGTTGCCAGAGAAAGTGCCAGTATTGCCTTTAACTGCTGGTCTCTTAACTGACCATTGCTTACAAAAATAGACAAACCCAGCACTTTGCACATCTTTCCAGTTGCAAAATATAGAAAATGATTATGTAGTTTCTGAAAAACTATGATAGTTCAGAAAGTTACAGATGTTAAAAATTAAACTGTTTTTATTTTAAAACAAAATGGGGGGGAAAAAACGGTGCAGTCCCTGGATTTCTCTATCATTTTTTAATCTTAATTGATGTGTTTGTCATTGTTAGGGTTCCTTCAAAATAATTTGGCAAAAATTCACAAGAACTGACCATTTAAAAAAATCTTTAGAATAGCTTGATTCCCATTGTTTTTCTTTGGTTTCCCAAATATTTGGCTGAGTAACCTGTTGAGTTTTTTTCCTTCTTTTATTTTCTGCACCTTCTCCCTCCAGCATGCTCACTGAGTCCTCCATATGGTCGAGATTTGCTTTTGAACCACATTAAATGAAACACAGACCAAAATATTTGATGTTTGTTGATGGCACTCATTAAAATGCAATGTATGTTAAATTGTTGACTGTTTGGTGTTTTCTTTAAAACTTTGTAATTTTGTTTTTATTATGGAGCACACTGCCTTGCTGCTAAAATGTGCTACACAAAAAATCTGATTGATTGATTGATTGCTTGATCGATTGATTAGTATTCCACAGAACGTCTTGTAAAATAAATACAGAAAAAGGGGCTTAAAAGCCAACAAAAACAGGTTTTATATACAACAGAAGTGGTTTAAGTCAGGATTTCATGACTACACAAAATACTGGATATACAAAACTGAACTCTCAGCAGGTTTAATCAAACACAGAATTCAAAAGGAACAAACTGGGATGCCGGCATGTCCCAAACTTACATCAGAAAAGCCGACAGATTAGAAAAAAGCTAAAAAAATAAACAAACAAAAAAAACTTAATAACAGAAGGTGCTGCAGGGCAGGGAACATAACAAAACAAATATCAGAAGAAAGAACAACAGTAACAAAAAAATAAAAAAATAAAAATATATAATTATCCAGCAAGAACAGAATTAAACTTGCAATAGGTTTAAACAGTTGGACATAAATGAGGTGAAACCAATAGAGACTTGCAATGAGGAACCAATTCTGTAAAATAGAACAGGGGATAAAGACGAGGAAATTGAGACAAAGAAGACGGAGACGGGGAACTTTCAGTACCAGATTAATAAGTTAAAACTCTGTGAACCTTGATACTCTTTAGTTATGTGAACTCTATCACACCTCAGCACAACAAGACCTGTTTTTCTATCTTCCTTCCTGTTAATCCCGTAATTGCCAAAATGTTCTAAAGCACTGGCTTGTATAGATTTCTACATGTTAACAATTTTGTAATGTAATCTTTACCACAATACAGTAACTTTCCAGGGCATTTTTGTATTAGTCTTCACCTTTTGAAATGTTGGCTGTTTTTTCATTCATTTTCTTGCCTTCCTTTGTGTCAGACCATAACAGTAGATTTAACATTTGCAGGTTGTACATTAAAATTATAACCATCATTGTGGTCATAAAATACAGTTTGCCTTGAGAACTATTGCACAGGACAATAAGAATCCTGGTTTCTTTCAAGCAACATAAAATGAAAAGATCCCTTTCTCAACACTTTTGCAAATTACATGAAAGAATGAAATGACTGATGTTTAAAAATGCCAACAAGACCCTGTTTTAGAGTCTGGAGTCAGGTGATAACTCACAGGCAGGCCTGACATAAATTATGACTGATACCTGCAAAATTGCTACATGCTATGAAACACGATGTGAGTAATAAACCCCAGCAGGACATTTTTTTGGTCATTTTAAAGATTTCTTTTTCTTTTATTTTTTCCAGTTCTGAGGCCTGGATGATGTATGAATTATCATACAGGGTTCCCATAGCCTCAACGTGCAGTCATGAATGATTCATAAAACACTGAATTCATTCTACGTTGTATTGGATGTTAAAATTCATTTCTCGGAAGCAGATCGTTACACATCCAATTCCTCAAAACAAAACAAAACAAAACAAAACAAAACTCATCTGTGAAACTCCTTGACTGGCGCTAATACTTTACCAAAACAATACATGGAAATATATTGCATACAATAAAACAAAGGTGTTTAAAAGTTTTTTTTTGTTTTTTTTAAAAGATACCCTTTAATCTAATTACATGACCTGTTCATTTTTTCTTTTTGTGCCCTGTCTTCGTAATCTGCAGGACATCTGGATCCGTCTTATGCATAACAAGCCTTTCAGGTGTTTACTGTGTTCATCCCCACAGTTCTCGCTCCTGCTTGGCTTTGGGCGAAGGCATTGTGACTTTGTATTTCCGGCCAGAAGCATTTGAATGTAAATGGATTTTGGTGTAAACAAAGAATGAATCAATAGGCTTGATGACACACCGTGAATGAATACAAAGCAGTCGCGACAGAACGTACGAAGCGCCAGGAACAACAATAGAACAACATCCTGTGTTGTGTTTCAAAAATTTTTTTTTATTGAAAAATCTTGTTTAAACAGAAAGTCAGAGCAGGAAAACCACATTAAAACTGTCACAATGTTTTGGATTGAAAAGGCACCGTGGGTCACGGCTGGAGGAATCGGTTCATTGTTTTCATCATATTCCCAACTCAAAGCTGTACTTCAGCTGAATGCTCAGCTTAGAAAACCTCTCAAAAATATGTAAATAAACTTGGTAAATACAGTAAACCATAAACTGAACCAAAAAAAAAAGGCGAATTCATGTGCACCACCAAATAAAGTGAGAACAGAATTTAATTTTAATGTTACAGCAAATTTTGGCATGTACTCCATGCAGACTGACATACAGTACATCTGATATTTATTACCTAATAACAGTGTGCAAATTTAACACTTTAAAAAGAAGTACAAGGAAACATCATGAACTTTTCAGAAATAATAGCAAATAATATCAAAAACACTTAGATGTGATTTTCAGGGGTTAAGCACAGCCCACATATGGAGACCTTGGTCCTCAATGCAGCTGTCGCAGGTTCGATTCCCGGCCTTGGCAACCCTCGCTGCATGTCTTCCCCCCTCTCTCATTGCCCACCTTCCTGTTGGTTAACCATCAAATAAAGGCCACTAGAGCCAAAAAAAATCTTTAAAAAAAAAGATGTGATTTTAAGCATGAACTCAGTTTTTAATCCC
This sequence comes from Poecilia formosa, assembly GCF_000485575.1. NCBI lineage: Eukaryota > Metazoa > Chordata > Actinopteri > Cyprinodontiformes > Poeciliidae > Poecilia > Poecilia formosa. Next base: position 25,545 of record NW_006800232.1, read on the forward strand.
TGTTCTCTGGTCTGATGTTTCAGTAACATATTGCGATGACAGGGCAACAGATAAACATCATTAACTTGTGCTTTTACGTTCTTTTACCGGTGTGCCAGTGCTACTTCTCCTGCTCTGAGTCGGCTGCTTGGTCCATTTGTCTCTTAATCCCTTGAAGTTGTATAACCTGCTGAGAGTTAAGTTAAAAGGAGCCCTTGCTTCTTCTGATTCCTGAGCTGCCTGTTCAGACATTTGGTGAGTAGAGGCAAGAGGGTGGGCCTTAGGCTGCGGGCTGGAAAGAGTGTGGAGAGTGGAGGCCTGTTGTTTTGCAGGCTGGATTTGTGGTCGGTCAAACTTTGACCGAATCTGCTCTGCTGGAGGCTGCCGAGTGAGCAGCTGGCTCTGGGAGACCTGCTTCCGCCCGGCTGCAGACCCAGTGGGAGCAGCTTTCATTGGAGAGGGGGATCTGGATTGTGATCTGCGAAGAGGTGGCTTGTAAACAAACTCTTTGACATTACTTTGAAGAGCCCTGCTTTCTGTTTGGCTAAGATCACGGATTCCAGAAGGACGAGGTGCCTGAGCTTGAGAGCCGCTAGGGGACCTCAGTGGTCGTGATGGTGAAGAGCCTCTACTGCCTGGCTGCTGACGCGGCTGAGATTTGGGTGAAAGATTCAAAGGCTGCAGAGACACAGAAGGCATACTTAACCAACAGGTAAAACAGGGCAACAGTTCACTTAATGAAAAGGACAAATGACAGAAAATGTCTACATTGCACTGTAACTTACACTGCTTTGGCATATTATGACCAATGACAAGTGGAGTGAAGAAATCTGATTATCTGTTTGTAATAGTACCTGGTAGTTTTGAGGTATTTAATTCAACAAGTCAGTATTTTCTTTGTGTCAGAGTTGCGTAAGTTTGACAAGGCTAGTAGTTTGAATACAAAGTGAGTTGCAGTTTGTTGAGAATACGACTCGATTAGTCAGTGTGGATTAATAATAATCCGAGATGGCTGCGGCCTTTTGCAGGAAGATAAAGCATCCTAACCACAAAGAAAAAAAAAACTACTGATTGGACTACGGTTAACATTTTGTTAACGTTTCACAGCATACCTTCAAGGTTTTACAGGAGTCGATGACCCAATGGGTCAGGAATATTTAGCAGCAAAAAAGGGGACCAACACTTGATCAGACAGGTGATCTGATCACTGTATTTTCACATCTACTTACAATACCACAACAAAGCTATCAATGCTCTAGAAATCCACTTTCTAATTTGTTAGCAGCGTTACAATGACTTTGATCGACGTCTATTGGGGATTTAGTTGGTATGAAACATCTATATTCTCTCTAAAAAAACAAATGATCTAATAAGAAAATGTGACATTCATGACTTCCATACCTTCTGTCCTGTTGTCTCCCTTGTAGATTGCCTCTGTCTTATCTCTGTATTGCCGTGGGTTAGTGCAGCCTGGTTCGTTGGCTTATCCTTGCTGGAAAGGGATTTATTTCCCTCAGATAAAACCCTTTCCGGTTTAAGTTCACCAGTGGACAACCGCTTTGTCTCTTTCTGCACTGATTCTCCGTCTGTCGTGGCTCCTTCAACCTGTCCCCCAGAGGCCTTACTGAGTTTTAAGGCCGTTTCTTTTAAATCACTCTCCTTTTTCAAAAATCTAGGCATTTGATTTAACTCCTTACTGTCTGTCCCCTCTGTGCTCTGGTGTACTCGCTCCTTCTTTTTCTCTGTGTTGCTACTGCTTACCTCGATTTTAGCACCTTCTTTGCTATTTCTTCTATTAGTGATCTTTGACTCTCTGTTTTGGCCTTTTGTCCCAAGCACAGATATAGGGGGCTCTCTAGAAGTCCAAGATAAAATACTGGATTCACTGGAAGAAGTACTATGACTTGAACTGGTTAATGTAGAAGCATTAGAACTATTATCCAAGTCAGCAGAACTAGTGCCAACATTTCTTGAAAAACGACAATCTGAGTTAGTTGGGCTGCTATTCTTTCCTGTCCCATGGCTGCGACTCCCACTTGTGTCAAGAACAGGTTCATGTGAAGGAGATTCACTACATTCAAAGTACTCTTCAGAGGTAGTGGAGTCCTCTCTTGGTGATAAGTAATCATCACTGATATCAGTTGTAGGCGTTTGCAGGTCTGGCGAGGTTGTTCGTGAATCTGTGGTAGGTAGATTTGGAGGAGACACTTTTGGAGCTGAACTTTGTACATCAGCTGTGGGCAACTGTGATTTATGTTTGTTGGTTTGCAAACTCAAATCCATTGCTTGCACATTGGAAAAGGGTAAATGAAGTGTTTTTCTGGAGAAGTATGCAGGTACTTGTGTTATGCAAGCTTGTTCTTGAAAGGTGTTGTGCATGTGTTGTTTTACTGAGCTTAATGTGACGTCTGTGCCGTCTACTGATGGGACTTGTGCTTGTTTACCAGGCTGACTCAGTATATTTGCAGCACTGTTTATACTGCCATCATGGTTTTCTTTGACTATGTAAGTGTTGTGTGATATATCATCTAATGCAAAGTTACTATATGATATTATCTGAGGTTCATGGCATCTTGCAAGGTATGTTTGAGTATTTGTCGCTTTGGCACATTCCAAGTTCGTCAGGGTTTTATCAGAAGTGCTGTTACTTGTGGCTATACAGTCTCTGTATGTCTTTGAATCAACACTTTTAGGGACTAGTTCATTAACATTCACAATGGCTGTGCTTGATGAATCTTTTGCTGAAACATCTGACTTTTTTTCAAGTTGGGTTTCAGTAACAGACTGCACTTCTGCTCTGTCATTGCGTTTTCTATCAGTTTCCTTACCCTTTGTCTTTTGGGAAGTGANTTAATAGCAGTAACAAAATTGCTTATCGCAAGGACTGAAGTTATTTCTTGTGCATCAATTAAGTAATTTAGCCTAAAATTAACAAAATGCATTATTTATTCCAATCACCCCATCCTGGAACCCTAAAATCCATCCAGAATAAACATGTAATCATACATACTGTACACTGACCTGTACGACCCAGACACAGCTTTATCTCCATCAATGAACATAAACCTGTGTCCAAGTTGCCCCTTGACCCTGGTGCAGTACCGAGAGTAAAACTCTGCGCCTTCTGTGCAGCGTACACGAAGATGCTGAAACGCAAACAGACATTTCTATTAGGACCGAGTTTATACTTTCAATAATAAAAGTATTTATTACCTCTAAACATTTTCTCTTTTTGCACATTAAATCCACAAACTTCAGTATATTTCATTGGGATTTTAGGAGGGAAAAAAAACAGCACAAGGCAAAGAAAAATGATACTCAAAAGTGTGTTGTGCACTTGCATTTTATCCATTCTTCTTTTCAAAAATTTCAATTCTAATTTCATCTAAATTATGACACTAGTGACCTTGCCCAATATTTATTTGTTGTAATCTGTGTTATTGTTATGAAAGCTCATAAAAAAAACTATTTGTGTTCAGTGTCTTCCAGAAAGATTGCGTACTAAAATACTGCAGCAAAAACATCGTGCAACCACATACTTGTAGTAGTGGAAAGATACTTGTATAGCTTGTTTAAAGGGCCGAGAAACATGTTTTCCTTCACTTGATTGCACCTTTAACTTTCCATTCCTGTTCTCTTTGTTCTCGTGGTAAACACATTAGCTGTGTCAACATAGCCTAATACGTTCTCTTATTTTCTCTTACTGGTTATGCAGATTATTGTTTTTGCAAAATCCGTCTCTGGACTTGTAATCTCCATTATTTTACAAACACTGCTGGACAACTAACAATTCTGAAGAGTCTCAGATTTTCTTTTTGCCTGCTGAGGTGTAACATTCTTCTTCTTTCTCTCACTCGCATGTGAACTCGTCTGCTCCTCCACCCTTCCTGTTTATCCGGCCCTCCACCAACTCCAGCTCATTGCCTACAGCTTGCAGCAAAATCTCAATCTGTCACACTTGTCTTCCTCCTTCCTGCCAGCCACCTTCTTCTCATTCAGGCGCCCAGTCGCAGCTTTCCTGCAGACTTGTCACTTGTGCAGATTTGGCATTAGCTCCTCTTTAATGTTCTACAGCTGCCCCACATACACACTTCCCGAGCTGTCAGCGGAAGCTGCAGGGGTGCCAGTGTGTATACACCACCATTAATATCATTAAAGGTTATACCATTTTCTTTGACGTACCAGGTTCTGCTCCGGCTACTGCTCCCCAATAATTCAAGGCACCACTCTGCTGGGTGACAGGGAAAGCTAAAGCTCCAGTGCCCTCCAGGCAGAACCCAACAGAAATGAAGGACATGACTCAGCAATAAATATTTGTCTGCTTCCCCACATGCCGTTAAAACACAGATTGCATTTCCTTGAAGCACTGTGTGAACCATGTAAGGTCTTTGTGTTATTGCTGTGATACTGTAGTTCAGTTTTCCAGCATAGATTAGCAGCTATGAGGAAAACACCACAACATCTTAAAGGGTCTACTTTCCTGGCGACCTCCTTTTTAAATCATAATTTAACGTGATTTTTTTAAGAGCGAGGTTAATTTTCACAAGCTGCACCTATTTCTGATTATTGCATGCCCTGTAGTATCAACAAATCCCTTACATGAGGTAGGTTGAAACATTTAAAAAAGTAACTACTCATTCCCTGGACATTTTCAGAGGGACGAGGAGCAACGTCAATGGCATCTATTAGTCTGGAAGAAGGTCAAAGCCATTTTCACGTCTTTATGACTCTAGCAAACCGCAGTCACATGGGAAGTCGCACAAGATCCAACAACAACACCTGAAGCAGTTGCCACAATTAAGCACAGTAGTCATGATTCAGCATCCAACATCGGGCAACAATCCATTAGTAAATAAAATTCTTAATAAAAAAAAAAAATAATTTTGTGTTTACTGCAGGGATCTATGTCTGATAAAACATGTTTGATGATCTGAAAAACCCCATGCAAGACACTTTGCATAATCCTTCAATAGGCACAAATTTAAATGTTGAATAATATATTAATGCTTGAGTGTGGATTTTTTTTTCTGTTTATTAGAATAATCAATTGCTTAGAAAATCCATGAATGCAAAGGCAGCCTCAGTCATGAGATAGTTTTATGTCTTGAATAATAGGCTGTTGACAGTTTCAGGCTACCTGAGTCTAAAGAATGTGAATCTTAGAGAAAAAAAAACAATTCAATCTTTTCTTTTTATATTTTTATTGTCTTTCTAATGTGACACTTCTCTTGTTTCTACCCCAGTCTTCTTGTGACTGGTTGATAACCCGCAGGCCAGTCAATTACTCCTCTCCCAAAATTACATGCTGAAGAAAGGAGTCCAGGTTGAGTCGGTAAGAAGGAACGAGCCGAATCATCAGCAACCCTTCTGACTAAGACATGAGAGACTCTCCGATTCATCTATCATGAACATGATAACTTTCTTTAAGAGCTTTTCAGCACATCCCAGTTCAGAGTCCAAAGTGGGGAATCACCTCACCTCATGTCAGAAAGACATTAGCCAAATCAGCAGTCTGTCAGTCAGTTTAATCTTCACCCGTTTGTGCCAAGATATTGTTGACAGTCAGGCCTGTAGAAATCCAGTCTGACCTGTGAGCAAAACAACAGCCTAACACTAAAAAAAGAATAAGGGACCTCGTTCTTTTTTTAGTGTTGCTTCAGGTACGGAAAGGTAGTTGATCTAGACTGAGTTGAATCCATCCTTTATTTTCCTTTTCCCTAGAGATAAGAGTTAAATTAGGGTATAAATTGCCTTATCTGATGCTCCTAAGTTGACAATAAATGTTTAGTAAATAATTTTTTATGAGCTTAGATAATATTTTTGAAGGTTCAATTCCCCATTGACAAAAACATTGTCTATTTAATCGCAGCACATAGAGTTAAATTTGAAATTTCAATCAACTCTTGATCAGGTTTATTACCAATTACCACTTATTTTCTCTATAGCCAATTTTCAAAGTGTTCCTGTAGGGAAACCTCTTCTTCTTTTAAGTCATTTACGTTGCTCAGTGGATAGGAGAGTGTTTTATCCTCCCGAATGGTTTTGAGATGAGACTGATAGCAAACTGGAGTTTGCTATCTTATTCAATGGTTTTATAACCGTTGAATATTTCAACGCTGCTTTATTGAGCCACACTTAAAAGGAGTGCCGCTTTACGACTGCAAATGACGGAAGTATGGAAGACATTTTGACCAGAGCTGTAAAAACAGCGCCTGTCAAACCATGGTAAGACGCCGACTATCTTTTCCCTGAAACAGAGACATCTCGCTGTCTAGTTCCTGACTAATTTTAAAAAGTAGGGCAACTTCAGGCTAAAAGTGCATGGTGCAGATGTATTACTAAGGGCAAGACTAGCACTTGGCATCTCACACTAAAGAAGAAAGGCAGAGCTGAGACAACCTGGAGAGAAACAGCAGACAGCAAAATGCTCCTCATTTTCATACGAAGGGAAACGCAACAATGATGAAACGGACAGAAATCTTGCTCAACCAAAACGTCCGCATTCACTTATCACATTATGAGCAATGCAAACAGAAGTTCACGTTCATAAACTAGAAACTCTCAAATGACACAGTGGCATTTTATGCTGTTTTGTTTGCAAGTTGCACCCAGATGGCACTGAGAGTCTGTTAAGCTGTTACACGCTGCATGAATCACCTCAGCTGACAACCGTCATCTGGCAAGGAAAGAGTTTGCACATTCATGACTTGTTTATGCGTATTTAAAAATCTACTGTGCAGTGCAAAAACTCCCACCCATAAGGTGTTTGTGATATTTTCATTAAAATCTATTCTGCTGAGATGGCGGCCAGAAAATATTAGAAAACCACCCCTAAGACAGAAGCAAGATTCTTGTCAGGTAAATAAGTTTAAGCACTTTAAAAAAAAAAAAAAACTGATTGAAAAAGAAATGCAAGGGACACTTTTACATTGTACTTATAAAGGATATAGTATCTCCAACTTGTCTTGTCAAAACAATTCAACTTAGTAACGATTTTTGATCAAATACGTCACCCTAATCTCGCTTTGGAAATATTAAGTCCATGTTTTCAGTGGAAAATCATATCAAATCCCATTAAGCAATTGTTTTTTTACTGAACAACTGGTGTCCCACTTATTGCAGAGAGGGGTCTGTTACCATTCCTTTGGTGAAGTCTCTTCAGATTACCCAGAGTCCTTTTTCCTCTATCATGTTGCCATTAACTCTATGTGGTTTTGGGGATACATTTACTGAAAGACCCAGTGACACAATGTCTATTTTCTGTCAAAGGTCATTAGATTTATTGGCTAAGGTTCTTATAGAAAGCATGTGTTTATAGAAAAATGTTTGAATTTTATTTATTTATTTTTTTTACATACAAATCGCAAATAGGAGTGGCACCAGTGATTTTGTTGAAAACAACATAAAACAATTATTTCTTGATGAGGAATTATTTTCCCCAATGAGTAATTGCATTCATATTAAAGCTTGGAATTTTCATTATTTTTAGTGTGAGATTGTCCTACTGCAATAATAATAATAATAATAATAATAATAATAATAATAATAATAATAATAATAAAAACAAATTTATTTTAAGGGTTTTAGAACATCCATACCAGGGGAGTCAGTCAATGTGAAGGGTGGAATTGACCTCGGCTTACAATTAATTTCAGTCACAGTTATTTAAGTTGACATGTCTCCATGTTACCAAAACAATCTTTCTGCTTTATGACAATGAATAACATTTAATAACATTCAACATAGACACGCCCTCTTGTTCAGTGCCAACCGAGTGATCCAAAGCATTTTATTTGAGCGTGTTTGTGATTCAGTGTGAAAGAGAAACCAACGGCAACACAGAAATCTTTTTTTTTATTATATGTAACACTTGATAGTCATTTTGTAAAAAGTTATGAGAGTGCCAAACCAAACTGGCACACCTACCCTTGTTATATAAAGTACTAATTTGCTAATTTACAACTAATTTATTCCAACACGGACATTTCTGTGATGTTTTTTTTTGATACTGTCTTTGAGGTGGGAAACAGCAGCTTACCTTCAGGTGCCCGGCATGCATGTTGGCCCTCTGACACATCGAGAGGAAATGAGGTAGCATTGTGCGTTCCAGCAGGATGTAAACAGACACCTTCCTTTTAAACCCGGCATCTAACAGATCTCTGAAGATGTCGACGTCGGTGAAGACATCCATCACCACGGCTATCACCTGGAAAAGGAAACACAAGTGTGTGCGCGACTTTTGTATCCCCCTGGGTAATCTTAAATAATGTGCACCACCTGTTCAAGCTTTAAAATATGCATATTAATGCACACATGGTGGTGCTCTTAGATTTTAGCAGGTTTGATGCCTTAGACTTTGCACGTCTTAATACATCTCACACAAAATAATTAAAATTGCTGCAGTTGAGATGCAATTCAAATAAGGGCAAATCATCCAATTGTCCATTGAGAAAGCATTTCAATGAAGTAATCTGAGAATGTTTCATTCAAATTTTATTTTTTTTCTAGAGAACAGCTGCTGTGGACTAAAACAAGTCATAAACTGTGAGGCCTCTGATGAGTCAGTTGCATAAGCTGACTCATGCACATGCACCCTATCAGTACACTGCACATGCTCATGCAAATATTCGGCTTAACACGCGTTAATGTTGCAGGGATGGCTTCAGTGTGAAGTACTTCTTTGATAAAGCACCATAATCACGTTGCACTTCACTCTCTACTGACACTTGCTCTGCAGTGGACTATGGACTCTGGTCCTCACATGACGTATACAGTTAGTCAGTTTTAATTTTGCTGAGTTTTGTTTTTAAAATTGGGAACCTAGTTACCTGACAGTCAGTTTTAGGGCTGAGAACTCAAACGTATGTGAGAGTTTCCCACAGTAAAGCCAAACAGCATGGTTTGGTTTACTAATATGTACACATTAGGCACACACTGGATATTCTGGTCATGGTTTTTCAGAGGTTTTAAAACAACTATTCTGAAAAAAAAGGCAATGCTTTCCTTACAGATTGAAACAGCATTTAAGAAAACTAAATTTCACCATTTCAAACATATGAGAGAATGTATTATAAGCTACAATATGTGGATTAGAACATATGCAACCAAATAAGGGAAATGTTCCTAATAGTTATCTAAGATTTTTCTATTGGTACAAGAAATGTCAATTTCTGTTCACAAATAAAGGGCCAAGTACCCTAAAAATCACACACAATAATCACCATCATTAGTTGTGTTCAGTGATATTTTCTAATAAATGGACAAGCAATTGGGTAAAACAAAACTTAATTGTTTCGTTTTGTAGTGCTCCTCTAGCCATGCCGCCCCAGGCAAAGAACCACATACCTCACAAAATAAATAAATAAATAAATAAATAAATAAATAAATAAATAAATAAATAAATAAAATACTGCTATGCAGAGCAGAACAGCAAAAAATATGGTATTCTATGAGATAAAAGAAAAACTAAATATTCATTTTTACATGTGCTCATTTTTATTTGTATTAAATTTTTTTGCTCTTTTGTCAAATAATAGAGATGATACAGAAAATATGATACTGAAGTAAACTGCAAACACCTACCTTCTGCGCCTGTGCAATCATTTTTCTGACCACTTCTTTGATGTGGGCCTGACCCTCCATCGGGGGCTGCGTGTACACTGTCGTGCGTGTCACCCCTCTGTACGACTCGCTGTCAGGCCAGCCCAGGTCCATTTGCGGGATAGAGGTGTCCGAAACATCCGGCCAGTACTGCAACGACAGCGGCTCCTGCTCGTCCTCTCCCTCCCCTGAGAAAAGCTCCGTGTCCGGGTCAAAGGGCTCAAGAGCGGCGGTCAGTGTCTCCTGCTCCAGGTCGGAGAGGAAACCCCGCAGGCCGCGAGCCTCCAGGTACTTCGCGAACGCCTCGCGACCATCCCGGAGGAGCGCTTCAAGCGCGAGACGCTGCTCCTCACAGTAGAAGAACTCCGGTTTGGACTCGTGGATCCGCGGGTTTACGTTGCTATCATCCAGGCACTGGATCTGGGATAGAGCCATTTCTTTGAGCTGAAAATATCTACCAGGTTATGACACAGCTATGGACACTTTAAAAGTCCGCAGTTCTTCCAGTCTTTTTCAGACTTTTGGCAAAACAAATATCGTCATTCTCAGCATATTTGACATTTAGGGCTTAGACCATGTCAGAATATACAGACCAAGTCGCTCCTCAATTCCAGTGGTGCGTTTTAAAATTCGGCCATTGCTGGTATGNACAGAACTTGTAAAAGAAGATGCAGAGGACGGGTGTAAAGGTAATTTTGGAAAAGAAGACGTGGGTGGAGGAAGGGTCAAAGGTAAGCTAGTAGAGGGAGTCGAATTACAAGAACTTGTAGCAGTGGTAGAAGCCACTGTAGTAATATTCACAAGATTATTTTTGGAAAGTGAACTTTCACATTGCTTGGGACAAACAGAAGAAGTTGCAATGTGCCCTGGACTGTCAGTGTTCTGGAGGTCACAAGTCTCTTCAGAGGCGATTCTAAGTTGTGTATTAGCAGCACTACTGTGTGACTCTTGATGTGATGCTACATTATTTTCTTCTGTATTTAACTGAGTTTGATTGTGCAATTGAGATTTTTGTGCATTGTTTGACTTCAGGGTGTTTGTTGGATCCACCAAAGTACTTTGTGTTTGTGAGACAGTCGCAATTTCAGGTTCTTTTACACATTTAGATTCTTTGAGGGACTCTGACAAAGAACTGGTTGTGGAGGTAATTTGGGCTTTGTGTGAAGGTTGTTCATTTTTAGGTGTGAGTGCTTTGTTGCTAGATTGTGGTAGTGCTTGTGAAATAAAAGAAACAGGACCTGAATCTGAATCTGAACACAGTTTTTTCTCCATTTGGAGAATTTGAGTTTCGCTTTTGTCAAAATTTAACTTTTGCCTGTGCAAGGGTGAGTTTTTTTCAGGTGCCATTTCTTCATTGTTATTGTCAATACTTTTCTTTTCTGGTTTTGCTTTATCCACCAACAAACCATCAGTCTTGGGTTCACTTTGTGCATTTCGATTTCTGGGCTTTGCAACCTCGGGCAAAGTTTCCTGTGGCTTGCTGATTGGACTGCTAAACTTGATTGCTTGGCTGATTTCAAACATCTCAGAACGTTGCAGATGAACTTGGGTTGGTTTTTTAGAGTCCCGGATATTAATGAACCCTATCACATCGCTTGGTGGATCAGGTTCTGGCCAGGTGGGCAGATATGAGAGTAAGCATGCTTTCTCTAGACCTAAAAGTCCAGGATGGATAGGAGGAGCATCCTGTGGCGGATCTTCACGTGTTCTCTTCTGCTTCTTCTTATTTTTTGGTTCCTCTGAAACTTCAGACTGTTTAGGGCTATCATTGCTATTTGAGCTCACGGGGCTAGGGCTACTTAAAGCAACAAGGGCATATTTGGGGTTGTATAGTTTTCTAGCAACAGCAGCAGGAGGAGGAGCCACGGATAAAACCTGATGTCGAGTGTCTGGTTCAGGCTCAGGATCTGTGGTGACTTGGCGGAGGTCAACAAAACTAGAAGTAACATACAGGTAGCGAAACACTTGGTCAAACGCATCCACAGCCTGGCCCGTGGTAACAGTGATGAGATTTCTATCCAGTCGTGAGGACATCCATGTGAAACTAAACAAAAAACAATAATAAGGAAGGATCATTAATATGAGCAGACAGGTTATTTAAACAGGTTTTGTTATTTTGAGTTTTTATCTCAGCAAATTTGGAATGCAAAATGTTACGACTACAGACTTAAATTTAACATATATTTACGTAAATTGTACAAAAACATATAACCTTTTTTACCACTGTAAACCAGACAAAACTTTTCCTATTTATTCATTCCTAAAAAGTAGCTTACAATGTCATGTACACAGGAAATGTTTAGTCTGATTTATTGTCAAGCAGTGAGAGAATAAGGTTGTCCCTTTTCATATAATGTGTTTTAAAAATCTTGTTTCAACAAAACAAAAAAAAAAAAAATCTATCAATGGGGTGTTTTGCTAATAATCAGTAGAAGCTATAGTAGTAAAATATTTTATGGATAAAAATGCAAAGTTACATTATGTGTCATTAAATGTGGTTGTTTACCTTCTAACTAACCTGAGATGCACACTTTAATAGCAGTAACAAAATTGCTTATCGCAAGGACTGAAGTTATTTCTTGTGCATCAATTAAGTAATTTAGCCTAAAATTAACAAAATGCATTATTTATTCCAATCACCCCATCCTGGAACCCTAAAATCCATCCAGAATAAGCATGTAATCATACATACTGTACACTGACCTGTACGACCCAGACACGGCTTTGTCTCCATCAATGAACATAAACCTGTGTCCAAGTTGCCCCTTGACCCTGGTGCAGTACCGAGAGTAAAACTCTGCGCCTTCTGTGCAGCGTACACGAAGATGCTGAAACGCAAACAGACATTTCTATTAGGACCGAGTTTATACTTTCAATAATAAAAGTATTTATTACCTCTAAACATTTTCTCTTTTTGCACATTAAATCCACAAACTTCAGTATATTTCATTGGGATTTTAGGAGGGAAAAAAAACAGCACAAGGCAAAGAAAAATGATACTCAAAAGTGTGTTGTGCACTTGCATTTTATCCATTCTTCTTTTCAAAAATTTCAATTCTAATTTCATCTAAATTATGACACTAGTGACCTTGCCCAATATTTATTTGTCGTAATCTGTGTTATTGTTATGAAAGCTCATAAAAAAAAAACTATTTGTGTTCAGTGTCTTCCACAAAGATTGCGTACTAAAATACTGCAGCAAAAACATTGTGCAACCACATACTTGTAGTAGTGGAAAGATACTTGTATAGCTTGTTTAAAGGGCCGAGAAACATGTTTTCCTTCACTTGATTGCACCTTTAACTTTCCATTCCTGTTCTCTTTGTTCTCGTGGTAAACACATTAGCTGTGTCAACATAGCCTAATACATTCTCTTATTTTCTCTTACTGGTTATGCAGATTATTGTTTTTGCAAAATCCGTCTCTGGACTTGTAATCTCCATTATTTTACAAACACTGCTGGACAACTAACAATTCTGAAGAGTCTCAGATTTTCTTTTTGCCTGCTGAGGTGTAACATTCTTCTTCTTTCTCTCACTCGCATGTGAACTCGTCTGCTCCTCCACCCTTCCTGTTTATCCGGCCCTCCACCAACTCCAGCTCATTGCCTACAGCTTGCAGCAAAATCTCAATCTGTCACACTTGTCTTCCTCCTTCCTGCCAGCCACCTTTTTCTCATTCAGGCGCCCAGTCGCAGCTTTCCTGCAGACTTGTCACTTGTGCAGATTTGGCATTAGCTCCTCTTTAATGTTCTACAGCTGCCCCACATACACACTTCCCGAGCTGTCAGCGGAAGCTGCAGGGGTGCCAGTGTGTATACACCACCATTAATATCATTAAAGGTTATACCATTTTCTTTGACGTACCAGGTTCTGCTCCGGCTACTGCTCCCCAATAATTCAAGGCACCACTCTGCTGGGTGACAGGGAAAGCTAAAGCTCCAGTGCCCTCCAGGCAGAACCCAACAGAAATGAAGGACATAACTCAGCAATAAATATTTGTCTGCTTCCCCACATGCCGTTAAAACACAGATTGCATTTCCTTGAAGCACTGTGTGAACCATGTAAGGTCTTTGTGTTATTGCTGTGATACTGTAGTTCAGTTTTCCAGCATAGATTAGCAGCTATGAGGAAAACACCACAACATCTTAAAGGGTCTACTTTCCTGGCGACCTCCTTTTTAAATCATAATTTAACGTGATTTTTTTAAGAGCGAGGTTAATTTTCACAAGCTGCACCTATTTCTGATTATCGCATGCCCTGTAGTATCAACAAATCCCTTACATGAGGTAGGTTGAAACATTTAAAAAAGTAACTACTCATTCCCTGGACATTTTCAGAGGGACGAGGAGCAACGTCAATGGCATCTATTAGTCTGGAAGAAGGTCAAAGCCATTTTCACGTCTTTATGACTCAAACCACAGTCACATGGGAAGTCGCACAAGATCCAACAGCAACACCTGAAGCAGTTGCCA
>NW_006800232.1:40524-41501 GCF_000485575.1 Poecilia formosa
CCAACAGGTAAAAAAAAAAAAAAAAAGCACCCACCCACGCGTGACGTGATAGACTTTCCAAGCAGCAGCTTGTTTCACGAACTTTGAATGGCATAAAAATGATGGATGGAGATATGCCGCCCTTATTCTTAGTCTCATTAAATCATTAGCCGCCAGCACATCTTAGAATGTGTTGTTATACTTGTTCTGTCTTGTTTTTTTAAATTTATTTTGCAGGCAGATATTTGCACCAACCAGTTTTTAATTACTAAAATGAAGAAGACAATTAAACTTTTTTTGGACAGAGCACAATAATAATTATAGTCATAACAGAAAGTAGCCCTGTGGATTATTATTTTTTTTTTTCCATAAACACAATAACGTGTCTCATAACCCTACATAATCTTTAAACCCTATTAGTTTGATAACTTGTTGTAACAGCATTCACTGGCCTCATTTTGCATTAAAACAACCCAGTCTCCACAAATATGGCAATTAAGTTAATAGCGGTTTCATTTACGCAACTCCTCTCTGCAAAGCACAAAGTACATGTTTTTGAAAATACATCTGTCAAAACAAATACATCACGTATGGATTTTTGTTTAATATTCTAACAGATTTCACCTCAAATAACTGTTTTTAGGTAACACAGTCCAGCATGATTTTTTGTTTTACCTCACTGTTTAATAAAAAAAAAGGGGTCAACAGGATATTTCAGGAGTGTCACTTTGGCAGCTCTAGACCTCACTGCAATGTCCAGTGATAAGTTGTGTACATATATTTTTTTAGCAGACTTTAAGTGCACTTGTGTAAGTTAAGTCATATGGCTGTGATGACTGGAAACTTTATTGCATGCAACAACAACAAAAAACTATCCTTTCAAGTTTTTGAAACTGAAAAAGCAGCCATCCTATTTCCCTGGAGCTCATTAGAACTGGTGGAGAGGGAAAAAAGCTAAACTTTTTTTATTATTATTATTATTATTATTATTATTATTA
>NW_006800232.1:41543-66282 GCF_000485575.1 Poecilia formosa
TATTATTATTATTATTATTATTATTATTATTATTTACATATTTTGCACTCTAGAAGCACATTTTCCAAAGTTTTAATGTCTCATTGTATTCATATTTGAGTCATGTTCATATTTGAATTCATTCTTTTTGACTTTTTTTTTTTGCTTCATGCACTGCCGAAATTGGACATCTGTGACCTTTTCAACTCTTCCAGGCTCTTTCCCCACTTATGATAGACTTTTGGAGAACACTTCAGACAGTCTGCTCATGTCTATGGCATAGTGGGCTGACACAGAGTCAGTCCAGGGGACTCCTCTGTAGAAACTTTGTGTCTTTGGGGGGAAAAGTGTTCAAATTGGCTTCAGGCTATGACATCGTGCCATGCTTCCTTAAAGTGCTCTGGGAGCGACATATATTCATGGAATGTGATTTGATATGACAATCTGCTGCACAGACTCTATTTCAGAATTGATGCAGAACATCTGCTACCATTTTGCAGATTGTTCGTTGACTTCGTAATGAGGAGCATCTGAGAAACCTTCATAGCGAACTCAACTTCAAGATTTGGCAAAAGCTACAGTTTTGCCTTTTGCCAACATGAAAATAGTTTTTGGTAAGAAAAAAGAGGAGATATCTAAAAAAGTTTTGCATGTTATCTTATTTCCGTCCTCTATTGTGGTCATTTCTCAACTTGGCAAGCAAATATTTCTCACCTGCACAAGAGGTCCAGACCATCCATTCATTTTCTTTACACCCTTGTCCCTCAGTGGGGTTGGGAGGGTTGCTGGTGCATATCTCCAGCTATTGTTCCAGGCGAGAGGCGGGGTTCACCCTGGACAGGTTGCCAGTCTGTCGCAGGGCAACACAGAGACAAACAACCAAGCAAGCACACTCACACCTAGGGGCAATTTGGAGAGGCCAATTAACCTGACATGTTTTTGGACTGTGGGAGGAAACCAGAGTACCTGGAGAAAACCCATGCATGCACAGGGAGAACATGCAAACTCCATGCAGAAAGGCCGGGGCCGGGAATCGAACCCAGAACCTTCTTGCTGCAAGGCAACAGCTCCACCAACTGCACCACTGTGCAGCCAGGTCCAGACCAATGGAGGAAACAAACTCTGATAGCGGACCAAAAGTAGCAGGTGAGAACACACACATCCCTTGTTCTGGAAATAGCATTCACACAAAAGACTATCACGTCTTTAAGACTAGAGTGGCTTAAAATGGTAGAAGTCCAGGTTAGTCTTTGCACCCCTTTGCTTCAGACTCATAGTGGGAGATGAGGTACTGGTTCAACTTTTTTTGTAGAAGAAATCACTTCTGCAATGACTCAGTAAGGTTGTCATGTGTTCTGTATTTAGTGCCACCATTTGAATATGAGCTCTGTCATTTGAAATGTCAGTGTACACAGAGTGTGTGTCACGAGAATTTGGGTGGTAAACCTCGACATGCAGGGGGCAGACAGGAAGGTGTGAATTTGACGCTTCTGTCCTATTTAAATTGGGGGGTTTTTTCTGAACAAAAGAAGCTTTTTTTGTTGTTAAAAATTTAAATAATTCAAAACAAATATAAAAGATAAAAACACATTGTCTATTTATTATGTGCCTCCTCTTGCCTTGACTTAAGTATTTCATAACTTTAGGTGAAATTAAAAAAAAACAACAACAAAAAAACAAAACAAACAAAACATCTTGTTGAAGATTTTCTCATATACTGATAAGCTAAATCCATCAAAAAACAATCCAGTCTAGCATATTTTTTGGCCTTAAAAGCCAAAGCTGTACTAGAATCTCAATGTGTCAAAGTGCTTCTTGACAGAGCTGATCTATAAAATTAATATTTTTCTTTACTGGGGATTATTCAGCTGGAGGCCAGTTTGCATTATAAACTGGTTCAGTTTGTTTTTTCAATCTAGCACCCTAGAATAGCAGTGATGTCGCACCTCACACACCTTCCTTCGCTGTCTGCTTTCTAAAACTTTCTTTGCTGATGATTTTCTTCGTGTTTCTGACACTCTGCTTCCTCATTGTAGGCCATCTTTTGGTTTTTCTCTTCTAGCCATACCCCAGATTTTTCTGTGTCATTTTTCTCTTCACAATCACAGCCTGTTTGTCTCTGCCTCATCAAGTTACTTTTCCCCAACGCATTTTGCTTTGTGACAGTGAAGTTTAGAGCTTTTACAGTGTATGAGACAGATATCCATTGCCACACAGAGACTTCAAAGTGGCTCAGCAGCTTCCAAAAGTATCAGAGGAAGATTACAGCCGTTCTATTTGTGGTACACCTTTAACTCCTTTGTTCTCCCACGCTCTCCTCCAGAACGGTGTTAGTTTATTGACTACCTGTCACAGGAGAGCCAGAGGTGACTCTTTGAAGAGGAGGGGGGAAAAATCTGGTTTGACAAGAACAACACAAGGAGAAAAGAGCGTTAAAAGGAGAGCAAAATTCAAGCGATTCAGTCTCTGGGAATTACAGACTGCAACCCTGCTGCCAGCTTCAATTCAAGCAGAGATAAATTGTTGCTCATGCACCATCAGAGAAGTCTGTAGATAAAGTTTGACCTGATAATATGTCGATAACACGAGCGGACTGGAGTGAGCTCTCCTCTGACTCATCATCAAATACAGAAGACGAGTTTATTGACAAGTCAGACTTTTTTTATTCATATGCTTTGAAATCGACTGCTGGTCTGTTCACTGCAGATATGTGGCATGAATACTGAAATTATAAATTACTTTTGACCAGCGATTACATCTAGAAATGGAAGACAATCAAAAATCGCTGGAGAGAAAGGAACCTAGGCCAGTAAATTTTAAATAGTGCTTGTGAATGACTTTAGTGATTAACGCATTAGGAATATAACCCGTCTTCAATTTCATTCCTCTCCGCTGACCTGTCAGTAATTTCTTCATCACTTCTAATTGTCCAAGCACTAATTGTCTGACAAGCTCTCTAAGCAGTTAGTTGCCCACCATGAACATGTTTGGCACAGATTCAATGAGTTGTTTACTTGCTCTGAATACCAAATATCACACAGTTGAAGACAATGCACAAAATAAACTACCCTATTGTACCCACTCTATAATTTCCAATATGGTCGAAAATGCAAGAGTAGATATTTAAGTTATGAGGCACATTGATGAAAGCATGGTCCGCCTTTGCAACTTTAGTGTTTAAGATGATCGACGCTTATGCTGGTGGTGAATGGATGGGGTTTCTCAGAATCTGATTAAATGTTTGCCCTTATTACCTTGCTTGGAAGGTATGAGTGAAAAGTACTAAAGCCACTTAAATGAAATAACCTAATACTGTTTACACCAATGTGGAGGGCAGTGTTTAGAAATCATTTAAAATGGTAATTAAGGGTACGTTCTTCCTAGATGCATTAAAAAAAACACAAAAAAAAACAGCTGTTGGCACAAAAGGTTTATTATGGTCATCATCCTCTGAAGTCACAGCAAAAAAGAAAGTACACCTCCAGTTAGTGCCAGAGTCTTAATAATGTAAATAAGATCTTCATCTCTACCAGGTCCTTCAATTATTTAAATCCCACCTGAGGTGTGCAAGATCCCACACCACAGATGTCAGCGTGTCATTATTTATTCAGCAAAGTCAGAGTGGAAAAGTTTGATAAAAAAGAAAAAAAAAAATAAATAATAGAAGTGACCAAAATGTGAAAACAAAACATTAAGGGGATATATTTTCTTTTTACAATAACTGTACTGTCACCATTTGATTTTTGTTTTGCAGTCGCCCAATTTTTCCCCTGGTTGTTGTTCTTTTATATATGTATATTATTAGCAGACAAAAATGTTGGAAAAATAAACCTACTTAAAGCCAAAAAAACTATGCTTCTATATCTTTCAAATGTAATTGGTTACGTTTTTTCAAAATTTTCTCTTTTCACTATTAAATTGTGACTTATAATTATTGCAAAAGACAAGCTGATGACAAATATTTTCTTTTATTTATCTTGTGCTAGGAGAGCAGGTTCAAAGTTGTAAATGTATCAATTTGTTTAATTGATTTCTTATAACCAGTAGTGGAAGACCAGCCCAAGTTCACGTTGTAAATTTTGTCAAATGTTTCCTTCCGGTAATGAATAATTCTATTTACAATAGATGCTTTTTCATAGATTACATATGAGTAGGAATAAATACATACAGAAATGGACGGCGAACAAAATAAGCTCATTACATTTTAAGCAGTGTATTTTCAATACTGTATCATAACCGAGTCCTCACTGCACTTCGGGGGACTTCCTTTAGTGGTTCACAATCAACTCTCGACAGAGACATACCATACACACCCACACACACACGAGCAACAAGTCCAAACTCAGTCAGATTTGCATCTAAATTCCCAGGAACAGACAATCTTCTCATATCATGGCCTCTGAAGTCGACAGGTTTGTTTGCCGTCATCTCCAGATGTTCCTTGCAAAAATAATCAGCCTCAGAGTTTCTGCTCTTCACTGGATGTCCTTCTGAAGGGACACTGGAGAAAATCTGCAGAGGGAAAAACTTCCTCGGGGCCTTCACTTGTCACCTTAGCAAGGGTTCGCCAACTCTTGTAAAGACAAAGGAATAATTACGCCTGGGATCACGTGTGTTTTCAACTGTCAGTTTATATCGTTGAGATGAAGAATCAAGCGGAAGAGCGTGAAAGCTGAGATGACCTGGACATAAGAGGTCATCTCAGTCAGTCAATCACTCCAGAGGTCAGCGGGAAGCCGTGGAGAAGGAGAGCAGTGTTTGTCTTTTCTTTTTTTTACGGGGTGAAAGTTTGGGGTCCTGACGCCTCGGTGGACGAACCCTCGGGTAGTGGCCGTGTCTTTGTCATCGTATGGGGTCACTGATATTGATAAATGGGCTGGACGTACTCGGGGGGGAAGTAGCCCACTCGTCCGTGACAGCGACCCCTCCAACGTACCGAGTCAGAGCAGTCAACGAGCTCGATGACGTCTCCGCGCACGAAGCGCAGCTGCGACGGGTGGTGGGGGTTGAAGTCGAAGAGAGCATGGGCGTGATGGGGACGCTGGGGGAAAGAGACAGAGAGAGAAACGTTTGTTAAAATCGCTGAGACACTCCCTTTATGAACAAGAAAAAAATATATGAGCAGAATGCCAATTTGAAAAGTTGAATTTCCACCTCCTGCAGCCGTGCATGGTGGGAATTTGGTAGTCTTACAAAACATTTGTACGGAAGCCGAGAACAGCCGTTCTTTAGAAAATCCATAAAGCAGCTTTTAAACAATAATTTAATTCAATAAACAATGAATACATAACTTATCTCATGCTATGTGGAGAAACTACTCACCCTTCTGTGTGAAATTATGAATTAACTTTGATAAACCAGTGGGTTTTTTTTTTTGTTTGTTTTTTTTTAGCTCAATTTACCTGGTCACACTAAGGCCTGATTTCCGCTAGATTAATACACTCAGCACATTACTTAAATAGGAGATGAAAGATATTAAAAGATGCTAAACAGCAAAAGGAGACGAGAAACAGCTAAAGTACTGCAGGACCACAGAGGCCACACAGGGCCAAAACCAGAGCTGATGAAAAATAGCAGAAGTCTTGTCAAATTCGTCAAGCATTTGATAATCTTCAAGATTTATGGGAAAATGATTCTGTGGACTAATGAGAGAAAAGTAGATTTTCCAATAGGCGTGCTCCAATCAGACTTAGGGTAAAACTAACACGGCATTTCGAACGTGACGGTGCCGCTCTGCTGCGTCGCAGCTATATATTCTGTGCTCTAGTAGAAAATCCTGAGGGAGAATATCATCAGCTTGTGACCCTTAGCTGAAGTGCACATGGATTATGCAGCAGTACAATCATCTGAAGCAGCGATAAGTGGGCCAAAATTCATCCGTCTGATGTAAAAGATTCATCGCTACTCATCGTAAAACTCTTGATGACAGCAGTTGGAAACCAATGCTGGCTGAACCAGTTACTAAATTCTGGGAGGAGTTGCTGTTTTTTAAGACAAGGCAAGTTAGTATGGCAGTTTTCTTTTTGAATCCCCTTAATATGTTAAAGCACAATTTGAAAAAAAAACAAAACAAAAAAAAAACAGCCTTTTTAAACTGCTAATGTTACCTTTGTCTGATATTAAAATATGTAAAAAAAAAAACAAACAAACAAACAAACAAACAATGAAGTATGACTTTCAATGCCTTTTTTTAAGCAAAAGAACTTCAATATATTCACTTTTCCCTGATGCAAATACCTCGTTAAAACGACCTAACAATATTCATTTTTCATCCAAGCTTTTTGGGTCACTTCAGATATTTATTTGAAAAAAAAAACAAAAAAAAACGGAACAATGTGTAATATTTATGGACATCAAGGGACTACGCTGCATCTTTATTTCCCTCTTTTGTTCCAAGCAACAACAACAAAAAAAAGTTGTTGTTTTTTTTGCTATGAATCTGTGTAAGTCTCATAATGTAATGTTTGTCCACCGTAAAACATTACAGATTGGAAATGTTTTCAGAAAAAAAATATATATATATTAATAAATTATAAGTTTGACAAAAAAACAAACATGTGATTGAAGTGTAAGTGTGACTCAGCACTATTCCCACAGACACATTTCAAGAATGAAACATACAATGAGTGGAAAGTCTGAATCATGGGAGACCAGCTCTATGCATGTAGGAGGGCTGAACCACAGCAGTCTGGGCCGAGTTGCATGTGATTTGATTAACTCTAATTCAGTTTCTGCTGCACAACGACTTAAAGCAGAAATTACTGATCAACATGTCTTCAAAACTTTTTATTTGTCCTATCTATCTATCTATCTATCTATCTATCTATCTATCTATCTATCTATCTATCTATCTATCTATCTATCTAATTTTACATTAAAAAATTCATTTCAACTGGAAATCAGAGATTGCTTTTTTGCCTCCTTAAGGCTCTTTTAAAACAATCCAGTGAGACGTATTGCAACGCATTTAATGAATTGTTCGCAGTAACTATGCCTTGCTGCATTTTTATTTTTCAATCTTCAAACTACAGTAAAGATCTTTTATTCCTCATCATTACTTTTTAAAAATTTCTCCCCTCCCAAAAAAAACACAATATTTCAAAGGGTCTGGAAGAGAAAACTCTCGACTGAAGAAATGGTAAAACTCAGACAAAAGTAGTTTTTGTTTTTCATCTATGGAGAAGTATTATTTAATTCAACAACCACAACCCGGTCCAGAATACAGAGAATGCCGCCTCTGTGAAGTTTTTGCTCCCTGAGTGTATTTTTCTTTCTTATTCATTTTTTATTTTTTATTTTTTTTGGATCAGAAATAATAACAAAAAATGCATTTACCTTTTAGTCAACCAGCCAAATCATAATGATTATTAAGAGGAAAGTAAAAATGTTCTGTTCCGGATTAGCGAGCGCATGACGCAACACTTTTGATGTGGAAGCTGGTTCTGAGGGAAGAGGAGTCAAAGGTTGCTATTTTCAGCGAGAGCGAGGTGTTTAAATATAAAGATGGAAGAAGCTCCTGAAATGAATATTTTCAACTGAGGCATGTTGGTTGTACGTTCAGGCTCCTGCACACAGCCGGACACTTCTGCTCGTCATTACGTGCCTTTGCCATTTGCAGTTTTAATCCTGTTGTTGTTTTAAGTAGTAAAAATTCAGATTAGGAGACCTTTTCTCAAATCGGTGAAGGAAGAAACTGACCCTGAGTCAATAGATATCCAGTAGGTTGAAAATAATGCACCAAACTTACCGTGTTTTGTTAATTTTTAAGCTTTCAAAAGCTTTTCAAGCTTGAAAATATGGGTAGGCTTTTCAAAAATCTCCAAATCAATACAAGCATGCATTCTCTAAAGAATAGTAAGGAACTCTCAGAGGGATATTTACAGATGGACATGATTAAACAATGTTTAAACAGTCCAAAAACGTTAGGATACGGTCTAAAAGTAAAACACTTGGTATGTCTAAAATGTTTTTCGGGTTTTGCTTAGTTTGTTTTGATGTTTGAATGAGCTGATTAACAAGAAAGTGTCATTAATAGTTGAGCTACGCGATCATTAAAGGCAGAAAAATATCAAATTCTATAATATTATACTCATTGCTGATATAAGACGGTAAAGACAGTTTAAAATATCAACCACAAACTATTTTAGTTTTGTTCAAAACATCATAAACTCTGTTTTACAGCGATCACTATCTCGCACATGTGCTGGGATGTTTTGCCTCTTCTGGTAAAAATAATTACTTGCCTCACATAGCTGAAAGGCCAGAAAAAAAATATTTTACACATTCTTTTTATATTTTCTCATGTAGCAGCTCTTAAAGATGAATCTGAATTGAATAAAATTGGTGCCAAAAGGTCAAAGCTTTATATTACTGCAGAGTGAGATGTCTAATTTTGACTCATTAGAGGTGAAAATTTAACACGGTGGGTGTCAGAATATGCAGGAGATTTCCCACACTTCCTGCATCTGTTTATATTTGGAGCTGTTTTACTGCAGTTAAAAATATTTCTCAGGAATGAGGGCATAGCGACAAGCAATCTCCTACATGTCAAACTAATCAAAGAAAGAAAAACAATAGTTTTGTTTTTCACCCCTCCTTGTGTAGACAAAACCTCTTTCAGCTCCTCTACTCAAAAAACCTATAATTTATTAAAGTTCTTCAATCTAGCACGTTGTTACTAAACAACTGCTGGTGTTGCACAGCAAATATCAATTAGGGAAAATATGTTAGATCGCAGCGCAGCTTTCTGGTCTAGCCTGACGAGCGGCATGTGCTTTCACAAAAATGTCATCATCATCATCTTCGTGAAGTATGAAAGTTGCACAACTCCGACTTTAAAAAAAAAAGTCAGAGCATAGCCTGGAAAGGTTGCAACAGAAAAGGCGCTTTTAAAATATAGACGTGACGGTCAGATATGCACACCTACAGAAATCGGCGATAAGAAACATTGGCAAAAAAAAAACATCATCTAGGGCTCTAATGGGAACTGCCTTCACTTCTTCAGTCCCTTCTCTGTCTCAATGTGTTTTCTTTGAGCTTAAACAGCAGTGATGCTTTTCTTCTCCCCCCGATAGCCGGCCTCCTCTGATCTGTGTCGACTGGTGAAGTAAAAGCAGTTTAAGAGCGGCAGAATAAAAGCGGCTATTTTCGGAGGGAACATCTTAAACGTAGCTAACCTCTTAGCTGTCAGCTGCGCTCCCGCAGAGGAGAGCGGATGCGGTACGAGCTAGGAGCGAACCGAGAGGCTGAAAGGAATACTAATGCTGCTTGGATACGTGTGTGTGTGTGTAGGTGTGTGTGTGTGTGTGAATGTGCCAAAGTATCATTGCTAAAATTCTGGGTATTAGGCGACTGTAGGTTTGTCTATTATAGTACTCAGGCTGAAGGTGATGGTAAGGAAAAACAATACCCACGAATAAATCTGAGTGAACTAGCATCAAAGGACAGAGTTACAGGGTGCTGTGGTGGCGCAGGGGTTGGGCACAACCCACATATGGAGGCCTTAGTCGTCAACATGGCCGTCGTGGGTTTGATTCCCAGCCTGGTGACATTTGCCGCATGTCTTCTCACTTTCCTGTCAATTCGTTATCAAATAAAGGCCTCTAGAGCCAATCAAACCTTTTTTTTTTTTTTCAAAAAGTCACAAACTCTCCCCCATATTCATAACTTCTATTGTGTCATTATGATTAAATGTACATTTTAATATTGCTGCACACAAACTCAATCTGTTTGTTTTGCAAAGTGTCTTGAGACGACATTAGTGGGAGATGGCACTAAAACAAATTTAAATCTAATAAAAAAAAAATATATTGCACGAAAACACGAAACAAACTATTTTAAATATATAAAACTTGCTTCAATTCTATTCTAATTGATAAAAATAAAATAAAATAAAATAAAATAAAATAAATAAAATTCTGGGGGCGTCACTGTTGAGAGCCACCACAAACTTCTGGTTTCTGGCTTTATTAGCTGTTATTTGGCAAGAAGTGGAGGATTCAATGTATATTCATATTTTTTGCAGGGCACTATATGCTGCTTGGGAACGATAAGACACAAGCTGGAGCCGTGTGAGCGTCCCTCGTGTGGACACGCGAGTGACGATTAAAGAATGGCCCATTCTTCTTTCTGTGCCAGTTTGTGATTAGTGATAGCTTGGAAAGGAGTAGCAGGACCCATCAATTTTTGGCATCCGTTCCACGATCCACTTCAACCCGGACAGAGCTCTCACAGTGGTACAATTTAATTAGTAATGTGAACAGGCTGTGTCTTTGTTCTAATTTTGTCTCCACATTTTCGCACCCATGACATTTAAGGCAGAAAATAAAGTCTTTCATCCTGTTTGTGTTTCAGTCATGAGAAGAAAAAAAAAAAAAGCAGACCGGTGAGGGATACATGACAGAAAGGTCCAAATTATTATTTTTTTGCTTTGACAGGGGTTTTTGTTTGAAAAAAGAAAACTTAGTGGAACAGGAACACAGGGATATTAAGGATGAGGTGTGGAGGAAAAATATAAAAAAGAAAACGCTGAAAATTATTTTCTATTCTGCTGTGCAGAGATAAAAAAAATAGCCATGTAATGAGCTGAGAAGGAATTAGTTTGGAAGGACTGACAGCACAATGGGGTTGGTAATACAAAAAGAGGGATACGCAATTAAATCAGCATTCAGTTAGTCTGTGTCTGTGAAACTGGCCCATATAGCTGAAACAAAGAAAAAAGTAATCCTGTAATTATGTGATTTGGCGTTCATCAACATCGGAAGTACTTTTTAAAAAAAATGAGATTTATAATTCAGATTTTCTTAGTTTTATTTATTTATTTGATTTTTTAATTGTATTAACTTTGTTTTAAAAAAAGATTTGCAGCAAAACAGCAACTTTCCCTCTGAATTCATGCATATCTTTTGTCACAATAAGCAACAACTGAGGATGCTTTCAATGGACATGTTAATACCACAGAGCCTTGGTTTCAGCTTTCCTTCTTATGAGCAAAAGAAAAAAAAATCTCTCCTTGCTTAAGAACTCTGTAAACTTGTGGCCAACACTTAATATTAACGTATTTATTAACCGATTTTGAAACTACTGAGCAGATGTTATTGTGATTACAAGCCCAAATGATTGTAACCTTACAAAGAAAAACCGGATATACCATAAACAATTGGTAGACTGCCTTTCTTCTACATTCCTGCTGAGCGTAGCTGTGCTGCAGTACCAATGCTAGCTTGTATGTTAGAAACAATATCAAGAGAAGCTATAAAGGCAACAGTTTGGCTGCTCTGGGAACACAAAAGAAAAAAAAAAAGCCCTACATTTCACTCTTACTATTGCATATCATTAACTAGATATGAAATATAAAATGCAGGATTTAAAAAAGTGGATGGAAAGCTGAAGTCCAGCCTTCCTAAATGTCACACCGTTTCATAACATTGGGGTGAAAAGAGCTGTCTGAGTCTCAGGGACCAGATTTACTGCAGTAAATCTCCCCCATCTCAAAGATCAATATATGTGGATCATCCTCAGATGAGCATACAGCCCCTGTATTCAACACATTTTATATTCTTTGCAGTTGTTACTACTTTTTCTTTCCATTTTATAGACGGAGAATACAGATTAAATGGAGAAGGGGAACGATTTTATAACAAAGTTTTAAAAAAAGTCTTCCAACATTCCTTCCTTATCCGATCATCTTCAAAATGCTACAGAGTCGTAGTGACTGGCTATCTGCGGGCTACACCAGCGCCTTTTCCCTTCTTCTCCTTTTCCTGCACGCACTCCAAAGGGAGCTTTTTTTTTTTTAAGGCTACAGTTGATATCTGAAAGGAGAAAAAAAAAATGTTGAGCTGCGGCCAGACGCATCTGCAGGACCGAAATAACAGATGGCATCAGTACAGACATACGTGGACTATGTTTTTGAGCTGCTTTGGAAAGACGCTGTCCTAACAAGGTTCAGAAAGACGCGAGTGTGTTAAAAATAAAACAAATAAAAAAATATATATATTAAATTATTATGAGCTGTGACATGTTTTCTCTTGAGGCGACCTCTGTTTGCTTTTTTTGGACTGGAGTTCAAGTATTCTTAACCTCTTTGCTTGCTTGTTAAAATAATTTATTTCAGCATAGAAACTCATGTAAATCATGCACAGCAGATGAAGAGCTTTTCAGAAATTTGATAAAGACTCCCAATAATCCAAAATTAGTTGCAGCTTTAAACTTTGGTTATTGTTTTAGGTGCTTGACCTTGAAATTTATGTCTATCCGATGAGAAGATTACATTTTTGAAACTTGAAAACAGCTTTCGAAAGACGTAACTGGAATGAAAGACGGTTCCAAGAGTTCATCTCACTTTCAGTAGAAGTATTTCGTTCTGTAATCAACATGGTTTCGGATTCAAGGTCAGGAACCACCAAGACATCCGGCAAGCTGATCCAGAACCGGTAGTTCCAGTCCATGAACAAGTTTCAGCTAAAATAACAGCTGTTTGCATTGCGATTTCCTCTTAAGCCAAGACAAGAGACGAGACTGTGGGAACTGCATGGGCGGTGAGTCACGCGTCAAGTCATCTTGCAAGTTCTGTGGCCTTTTATGCGGTAACTTTTGTAAATAAAAAAAAAATAAAAATTTAAAAATCATTAGGCCATAATTTTATAATTTGTGATCAGATTCTGCACCAGACGGATGGACGTTTTGCAACAGATCCATCGCTTCCATGATCTGGACTAAATCATCTCATCCGTCACTAACGCCAGCAGTAAATGTTGCAATGGAAATGGCGAAAAACACAAACAGCCGAGGGTAAATAGTTATTGTGTACTTGTAAACAATCGTCACTGCCTCCGTCTCCAGGCACACAGCATTCTGTGCATCCTCTCTGCTGGCTCATCCAGTTGACGGCCTGCTCCTCTCTAACAAGCCTTATATCTGCCATACATCATCAAAAGTTATTCCAATTTGCAATAAAAACGTCCCGTGCTGTCACACATGAAGCCAAAAATAGATTTTTTTTTATTTTTGATTTTTTTAAGAGCTAGAGACGTTGCTATAGATGTGCACACAGCCATCCTAAAATACAAATGAATAGCTTTTTATCGCATCAACTGGATTATGGACCAAATCAGAGAAACTAATTTGTCTTCTCTAATAATCCATATTTTCTTCAGACCTTTTTTTTTTTTTTCTCATTAAAATCTAAATCAAATCCAAAGAGAAAATGGATTCGTGTTACTGGGGGGATGCACGTAAACAACACATCCTGCCTTCCTAAGGTTTATGAGACCAAAGTTAATCACCATAAAACCAACGGATCTTCTGTGCTCTGTCAGAGGCGACCACACAGGAAAACGGGGATTTTATATTTGGTTTTAAACACCAGCATGATTAGCTCATCATCATGAGCATATGAGATCAAGCTCTAATGGCTCATGTGACCTCTATGTTCCCTGTCACTTGCTGTTAGACCCTGACTTAAAGTGAGTGCAGCAAAATGGTTATCTGACTATGAGCAAATCATTGTGATATATTTAATTGCAGCCAGTTAGAAGAAGCAGGTTTTGAACCTATGGAGGCTAGAAATGCATTATGGAAGACTTTTATCACTGTGTTGATTCAACTTTTCGCTGTAGTTCATGTCTGTGCAGCTTCATTCTACTCAAGGTCGCGTTGCTGGTCACACATAAGGATGTATAAAACGCAAAAACAGTAAATAAATATGTTCTCACACTTTTTTGTGGTTTAAATGAATAATTATTTTTATTTATATATAGGTCTGCACGCTTGGATATAGCTGTAGAAAAAGGCGGATTATGTGATGAAGGCTACATTCCTGTGCTCCATATTCCTTCGAATCATTGTCCTTTTCAAAGACATGATGGCAGTTTAAGGAAAATCATAAAAAGTTCGGGTAAGAGGCTTTACCATATTGCCATCTGAAACACTCTCCTCAAGTGCGGCTGCAGTGAAAGTGCCAGTGGAGTCCAGCGAACTCTACACATCTACATTTGTGATGGTGGGAAACGAGAGACATCTTTTTTTTGATCATGAAAACAAACTATCATGTAGATGGAGTCTAATAGTTGCTATGGATACTTGGTAACCCAAACACGAAACTTCACGCTGCAGTTTTGAGGGGTTTTTTTTTCTTTCTTCACAACCTTTCCTCCTGCTCTCTGTGGGCGGTGGCAAGATAAATATGGGTCCTTGTTCAGTCGCATAGCCACTTGCTAAAAGAACTGAGACTCTCGTAAAAACAGGAAGCCAGAGTTGTTATACTCTGATAAAGTTTCTAGGGTTTTCACCAATGCTTCTCTTGACATGGGGATTATTTTCTCATTAGCAAATGTCCTCAAATTGAAAGTTGCACATTTGTTCTTTTTTTTTGTTTTGTTTGTTTTTTAATCAGTTCAATCTAAATGTGAGATTACGCTACTGCAGTAAAGGTTAAATTTCTTTTAAGGAATGTTTAAACATGAATAAAAATGATTTTATGAAATTACAAATTGAAGCATGCAGTTGGAAAAGCATTTCCCCAACATAATATCTGCATTAAATATAATGAGAAGGAATTTAAAGGTGAGATATTTTCAGGACATGAGGGAGGAAGGGAAGGAGGGAGGGACGACACAATGAAGACGAATTCATTCCAATGCAAACCCATACTTGTCATTCAGCCCTCATGTAGACAGGCGTACGTACAGCAGCCACTTAATAAATGACCTCCAATGAGCTGCGCCCTGATCTCACATGTCAGCTAAGAGGACTAAATGTAACCTGATGAGCATTTCCACTCTGACATCGCCAGAGTGATCCCAACGCGCTCTCAGCGCCGCCGTGGATCAAAAAGCATCCGCAGTGACTGCGTAAGCCTACGGGG
Organism: Poecilia formosa; assembly: GCF_000485575.1. NCBI lineage: Eukaryota > Metazoa > Chordata > Actinopteri > Cyprinodontiformes > Poeciliidae > Poecilia > Poecilia formosa. The sequence goes on from NW_006800232.1 coordinate 56,389, forward strand.
TGCAGCTCGTCTGCCTCTGTCAGGAATAGCTGCCATGCAGTGCCAGCTTGTCTTCTAACGCCGGTCTAATCATCACCTTTCCCCAACGGGGACGCCACCACATACATATATCTATGTTTATAGATATATGTCTATGAAAGAGTAGAAGAAGGTCTGACAGTGGGCGTCCCGGGGGAGAATGTGTTGAAGTGTAAATATAGGAAGCTAATTTATTCTTTTTGCATGCGTTTGCTGGTCGCTTAATAAAAACGCTTTTCCTCTCCCGTGTCGCGTTCTGTCATCTCAGCGACGGACACTGAAGGATTTCTGTGATCTTTCATTACAAGCAGAAACCTTTGGATCAAACTCTGCCGCTGCAGTCGCCGAGCATATGGAGCGCTCCCGGATCTGTCAGCTCCATTACTTAGAGCTCGCGCCTCGAAGTTTAAGCGAGATGGAAAAACGAACACTGTAAGTCGTGTGTTTTCTTTCCACCTTCAGGACGTCAGACAGTATAATTACTTGACTGCACCGCAAAGTTTCATCCGATTCTTGACGAGTGCGAGTGTGATGAAGGTGGCTGACGGGAGCAGATGTTCTTTTTATGGTTTGGTGAGCAAAGTGGAAAAAAATGGAGTCTACACACTTGTGTGGCTAATTGGCTAATTTTATTAAAGACGACAATAAATATATTTAAAATAAAAAATCATGGCCAATTGAAAAAAAAAAAAAACATTTTCAACTTAATCTAAGCACTTCTCTTCACTTGTTCAAATTGGGCTTGAAATGCTGAAGAAAAGCATAAATTTCCATGGTTGCCATGGTTAAATAAAAGCTAGGCAGAGAGACAGAAACAATGAGTCATATATGCTCACCCTGGCGAATTGTTCGGGGTCTCTCAGAAACACTGTCCTCTCCTTAGCGATGCTGTTGCTGTGGTAAAACTCCACCAGCTCGTTGAGGGAGGAGAAGGCCTCGTCCCACACGTAGTACTGGCTGCAGCGGTCCTGCAGCACCTTGAAATGCTGAACGTGGTCCCCGTAGCTGCGAAAGAGCAGAGCAGAGGCCAAATTAAGTGCTTCTTGTTGACAAACTAAATGCGAATAACATGTCAGCGTCCGTCGCAGCGCCAACATTGAAGACGATACACAGCAAAGTCATCTCGAAATGGCTTCAGCAAGGTAGAAATAAACAATCACAAATTTCACTTTCTGACCTAATTTCGATTATGAAACTGCTTAATTCATTACCTCTGCTTTTCTGACTTCCTGTGGCCATCAGCTGTGCTTGCAGAGCTAATCCTACCTTGTTATTTCATAAGATGTATAACCATAAAATGAGTTGCTACTCGAAGTCTGAGGGATAATTCGCTAAATCCAAGTCAGATGAATCTAGAAGAAGAGTTCAAGTATCTTGTTCCTGAATGATGATAGGACGGCGTTCAAGTATGCACAGACAAATTACGGAGTGGGGAAGAAAGAGCAGTGACGAAAAGCAAATCTTTGAATTTTCCAGTCCGTCCATGTTTTAAACCTTAACTACGTTCATGGGATGTGGACACTGACCCAAAGATTTTGGACATAAGTGGCCAAAACAAGTTTCCTCCATGGGGTGGCCGGGCTCAGTCTCAAGAATCTGTTTGCCCTCTTGATGTTTTATAGCTACAACCCAAATATTCAGTAAGTGAAAAAAGGATTGAAGACAACTGCCTCTTATAGATATTGACAACCCACCTAATCTACATTTTTTTTTTTAAATACAGACAAATCTTTGATTTTGATAGCAGTAGCTAATAAACTGTTTTTTTTCCCCCTTCTCCTCTATACCAGTGGAGAGCTTGGTTTCTATATAGGCCACCACAAGGGGGAGCTGCGACCAAGTTGGCCCCCAGCTTCCAACACCAAAAGTCAAGAGTGAAACCCATTTGGACTAAAAAGAGTGTCTTCACATCACAAGTTGTTTTTGGCAGACAATTATTTCAACTCCAGCTTTGGAAAGACACCAACACTATTGGCCTTTAGTCTGAAGAGATTTCCCTCTGGCTGCGCAGCTGTCAGCTGTTGGAGCTGGCATGCATTCAGTGCAGTCTTATCCGTTTATCCCTTAAAAAAAAAGAATGAAAGAAACGCAGTAACCTTATTTCACATTTAGTTTAGTTGTTAATTGAATTTAGATTGCAGGCTGTTTTGAAATAAAAGAACTTTCAAGACCAACAAAACAAGAAAAAACCTGAAAGTCTGAATCAATGGTGAGGAGGTGAATGCAATTAATAATTCAACCTTTGCTTTTAGCGTGCGTGTGTGTGTGTGTGCGTGTGTGTCATTACATGGTGCTAAAAGAGCACACAATGACATTTACCCGGGCTGCCCAGTGGGTTTCGGGAATTTTGTGCAAAGCAGATCATGCCAACCGAGTGTTACTAACTTGGTCATATAGTTTCAGCGCATCCAAAGCACTCTGACTGTAGAGCTAAACAGAGGTCTGTGGTTCATCTGTGGCAGTTTGCACCAAGCAGCTGCCAGCGTTTCATGAAATATTTTTGATGAATAAGGGTCTACCGAGAGCCCGGCGTGCTTTCGTGCAGCTGAATAATGATAAATCGCACCCAGTGACACGGATAAAAATAGCCGCGGTGTTGAAGTGCGTGCCTTGTTGTGATAATCAAAAGAGTTTGGCCAGGAGAAATTGGCAGTCACCTGCTCCCGTGTCCTGCTTTGCGGAGGTTGCTAAGTAACTTGCAGGCTTATCTTTAGAAATCTGGACATCTTCTCTGTGATTATGTGCTTATGTAACTGCTTCAAATATGCAGTGGGAATCAGCACAACACCCCCATATTTCTAAACACATCACAGAGGAGGGGTGCGTGTGTGTTGTGTGTGTGTGTGTGTGTGTTAGGCTTATGTTAATGACTTTTAAAATGTCATCACACATGAGAAGAAAAAAACAGTGGCAAAATCCTTACCATTTCTTTTATTTATTTATTTTTTTCAATCTAATTTCAGTGATATAATGTTATGGATTTATTCTTTGCATGCGATAAAAATGTTTTTTATGCTCATCGATGCGACCGGATCTCCTCTTGCATCACTTTTGGTGACCCAGAATATCTTTCTCTATCCAGACTCTGAGCTGCGTGAAAAACCTGCCTCACGATTGGACTTTCCTTGGCTGCTCCTCCACCTCGCTCAACAGGGCAGCTTTATGTTAAAAATATTCATTGTTTTCCATCTTTGCAAGTGGCAAGCACCATCTGTCTCTCTTTCCTCGTGCTTTAGCCATGGGTTTCGTGCTCTCATCACACTTCTCTATCTGGATCTGGGGTTTTCTTGCCTTGATTCGTTTAGATCCGTCTCTCACTGACTCATTCAACCCATGTGTTTAGGTCAGAAGTATCATTTTTAGCACCGACAAGAGTTCTCTGCTGCACCCTGTCTGTGGGATATTGTGTCGCCACTGGTCAGATTTTATAGTTCCTCGGCTTGTCTGCTTTGCGCCATCAAGCTTTTTGTTTTTTTTTGCTTTTTTTAAAGCCACAATGTGGATGGAGTTTTAGTTCTGGACAGGAGATAGCAAAAGATTAATGATGCATAATCAGCTCCATCCATCTGATCAGAGTCAAATCAAACATTTATTCGCCATTAATGCTAAACTTCACGCTCCTAATTTGCTGTGCAGCGTATAACTTCTGCATGAATACACACATTTAGCGAAATACTTGCAATGAACTTTAAGGGTAAAGTAATGAGCAAGCAACTTTTTTCACCCTAGATCATCCGTCGCCCTATAAGCTCCACTTATTCTTTGGGAGTATCATATTGCTCCTTTTAGACAGTACAATGGTTAGCAGTTGTTTGCAAAGGGCTAAACTAAGAAAAAAATATATGTAGGAAAAGGGAAGCAAGAATGTGTTATGTTGCTCGGAATCACATTGACAATTTTGATAATTAACACCCAGAGACGGCGGAGAAGCAGTTAGCTGTAATAATGCAGAACACATCTGTCTCCGCTGGATTACAAGCACTCCCAGCACATTCTCAGCAAGTGCCGTCTCATCTCTCCGATCCACTGTAATTAGGGCTCTCAGCGATGGAGAGATTGTGCTCTCTCTTTCTCCAAGTGAAAGGAAACGAAAGAAAGAGAGAGTGTGGATGGATGAATGAAAGAGAAAATGAAATGGATGTGGAGATGGAGCAGATAGACGCGCTGTGGAAGAAGACGAGTAATTTTTTCAAAACTTTTGCCTTGCGCCGGCGCAATCCCGGTCGGCATGAAGGTCAACGGTCCGCCTTGCTGCTTTGCGTTCCGCCGCCAGTCTGTTCTCACTTCCCTGTTCTTGTTGTCTCTCTTTGGACTTTGCCAGCCTCTCTTCTTACTGATCCGCTGTTCCGCTCCTAATAAGCTGCTGCTGCTGCTGCAGATGTGTGGAATATTTCGCTTGACCACACTGACACCTCCAGCTGGCAATGCAACTCGGTGACTCTGTCGAGTGCAACAGAGAGTCTTATGTGCTGGAAATCGCAGATTACATGACGCGTTTGTGCCAACCAAAGCGTGTGTGTCCGTGTGTGTGCTGCTGACTCTACTGTATTTCATCTGCTGGAGATGTAGCATTTTGGCAGCGTGCGTGTCAGTCTGCCCTTGTACGCCAGCTATGCGTGTCACGGCGGGGGGGCTCGAGTCGCTTGTAGCATTAATAAGGCATCACCTGTTTCAATAGCTCAGTGGGGGATGAAAGGGAGGATGTGTGTATGAGTTTGTTTTGTCCACCGAGACCTAGAGATGAGAGTAATGAAACACATTAGGGGAGGGAATAAGAAGTCGAAGCTGTGGCTTCGAAAAAAAAAAAAAAGTCTGAAATGAATTCAAGGTGATGTTGCACTGATTTTCCTAATCCAATCTTACATTTTCTACACTTAGTTGGGAAAAAAAAATCCAACACTAAAAAGAATTTGACTTTTTTTTTTTGCCATACTTTTGTAGCAAAATTGAAGGCAAAGGTTAAAAGAAGATTCAGAACTTCCTGCAGACTTGGTCATATTTCATCCATCCATTTTCTTTACACCCTTGTCCCTTAGTGGGATCGGGAGGTGCTGGTGCCTATCTCCAGCTATCGTTCCAGGCGAGAGGTGGGGTTCACCCTGGACAGGTCGCCAGTCTGTCGCAGGGCAACACAGAGACAAACAACCATGCATACACACACTCACACCTAGGGGCAATTTGGAGAGGCCAATTAACCTGATAGTCATGTTTTTGGACTGCGGGAGGAAACCAGAGTACCCAGAGAAAACCCACGCATGCACAGGGAGAACATGCAAACTCCATGCAAAAAGACCAGGGCCGGGAATCGAACCCAGAATCTTCTTGCTGCAAGGCAACAGCTCTACCAACTGCACCACTGTGCAGCCAGTCATATTTCAGTTTCAGTGAAATGCAGACTTGCATCATCCACCAAATCCATGTTATCTTAAACTATTACTTTTTTGACCTATTTCACCCACAATGCTTGCTNCCTAGGGGCAATTTGGAGAGGCCAATTAACCTGATAGTCATGTTTTTGGACTGCGGGAGGAAACCGGAGTACCCGGAGAAAACCCACGCATGCACAGGGAGAACATGCAAAAAGACTGGGGCCAGGAATCGAACCCAGAACCTTCTTGCTACAAGGCAACAGCTCTACCAACTGCGCCACTGTGCAGCCGGTCATAGTTCAGTTTCAGTGAAATGCAGACTTGCATCATCCACCAAACCCATGTTATCTTAAACTGTCACCTTTTTGACCTATTTCACCCACAATGCTTGCTCCTCCGCTCTTTGTCGAACTCAATACTTTTTCTGTGTCGCGTCTTTCTGTCTGTTTCTATCAGTATCTTTCAGTTGTGCTTTGATCACTGAACTGTGATATTAAATTCTACCATTGATCTGCTGGGGTCACACAGAGGAATTCAAAGAGTAAACCACACCAACAGTAACAATAAAAGAATACAATTCCATTTTATGGCTCACGGCTAGAAATGTTGGCCAAAAGAAACGTCTTTTTGTGGGAATATATTTTCAAGCCCTATAGCAAGCAGGGCACTTTTTTTTTTGTAATCTTCGACTCCTTCTGTCAACGGATTAACCTACTTTTAAATTTCTGAGGTTGTGTGAAACTAAGATGTCTGTTAGCTAAATGTAAGAAAAGTACTTTGCTCAGCCTAGCAACAAAAGAAATAGCACAAGTTACATTGTTTTCTGATAAACTTTAACCAAATTGCGCTGACTTGTAAACCTAGAATAAAGTTGATGCTCATTTTGAAAATCAGGATGTGTTTCTTTGGAAATTTATGCCACAGCCGCTTCCTTCTGCCCTTATGCTAAGATAGCCTGACTGTGTGCTGTCATCCTTCATATATCCATACACTACCTAGCAATATCAATGTCCACCTGTTTAATGAAGCTGAACCAACAAAGAAATTACTGAGCCACCTCAGGGTGCACACTGAAATCCTGCACATACTTTTTGGTTACAAAATTCAGTCCACATGTTTGCAGGCTGTTATGATCTGCCGTTATTTGTGTTTTTGTTTTTGTTTGTGTTTGTGTTCAACTTTTAAGCATTTTCTTATTCATTTATGTTTCTAATGACTTAACATATTGATTTTAGTTCTTGAAATTGGATGTGGTTCTCTTAAATCTTTTCCTCCCTGTAGTTTCTCTGAGTCTTAGCTCAGCTCCTTGTGTTAATTAGTCTCTCTCCATCAGTTTCACTTTCATTCTGCCACAGCTGTTCCTCATCAACTCTTATTACTTCATGGTTCCTTTGTCATTTTCCACCCACTCCTACCTCAGTAATAAACTCACTGGTTTCCTTCATTTGTTACTGGTCTCCTCTGTCCACCACCTGCATTCCCACTCCTCCTGCATTTCTCCCTCTAAATTCTCCTTATTTTATTAAAACACTCTGTTTAGCCACAGCTTTCTCTCTAATCTCAAATGTGACTCACGTTTATTTATTTATTTATTTATTTATTTTCTATTTTTGATTTGATTTCCATTTGTGATCGATATTTAATTTACCACCTTTGGGATGAATACAGTATGTTTAAGAAACTGAAGATTCTTAGAGCTGACATAATCAAGTAGAAATAAATAAAAACACTGTTAAATAAGAAATAAGGTAAAGTTTAGATCTTGGAAAACCTGTTTTTTGTTTGTTTGTTTCTTGATAAATCATTTTTCACTTGTGGTTGCGTTAGGCAAACCAACTTTAGTGGTGTGCGACAGGAATGCCTACAGGTTTCTGCTCTGGATGGGATGACTCTGTGCCCAAGGCAGCACAGCTTTACAGTGGAAATGCTGCAGAACAAACAAAAAGAGCGTATTTCTCAGTTGCCCTTGAGCAGATGTTATTTATCTATTAATTTTTTTTTTGTTCTTACTGTTTCTTAGATAACAAAAAGTTTTTGTTTTCCAATTTGTTTGCAAAATGGTCTTTGCCGTGTTGGTTGTGCTCGGGCTGCAGAAGGAATCGCTTGCCCGTGGCATGACATTAATGCAGAACTACCACTTGTGGCTGCTGCATAGTCTTTGAAAGAAAGCGAGTTTTAACACATCATTTCTGATAGTTGGTTGCTTAGGGTTGTGTTTCCTTAGCGGTGTGATGAATTTCTGCCAAAGCCTTGATGCTGTGCATAAGCTGTGCAGCTTTTTGGCCCCCTGTTTATAATCCGATCATTTCTTTCTACTCCTGCAGATTTCATTTCTCTGAGCTAACAAAGCTGATTGCTTTTGTTTCAGTTTTCCTCCATTGAAGTGGCTCCGCTCAGTTAGCGATACCATAACCAAAACCCTACCAATACAAATATAATTTTCCTTTCTTCATAACTATCTCAATTTCACACTCTGATATGTGCAAATGTGCGCTTTGCCTTTGTTGCTGTTTACTTTGCTTTGTATTTGAAATGAATGTTTCCGTTCCAAAGTGTGCGTCGACCCAGAAATGGCTTAAGATGGGAACGGATCCCCCAGTAGTGAGTAGAATTATAAAACAGAACAAAAAGTATTCATGGCCTCCATAAATATGCAAGTTTTTGCATACAAATAGGATTCTAAGTCTGGTAGTGTTTACTGTTTTAAGCAATTAATTGCTTGAAGCACCAGACAGAATACAGCCTGGTTTGGCAAAACACAAATCTGATTTAAATACACCCATTTGCCAGCGACACATGGACATCGCTTCGGCTACTGCAACAGGGTTCTTCCATTTAGCTCTGGTCTCATTGGATCTATTTCTGTTCATGGTCTAATGAGCATGCATGCACACTCAAGAATGGTGCTTCAGGGGTCCTGACTTGAGATTTAAAAGTGTTTCTAAAATTGGCTATATATAATTGATTTAAGACCAGTTAGGCAAAATACAACTTAAGAGGAAAAATCAGCATTTATCACACACACACACACACACACACACCCACACACACACACACACACACACACACACACACACACACCAACAGAAGGTTACATAACAATAACTTGCTTACTTTTTCATTTCATTACACGATTTCTCCTCCACATGCCTTAATTTATTCTTTTTTTTTTCCCGAGAGCCATCAAGTGTGAAATTACCCCTCAAGTCGCGATATCCATAGGATACTGAACTCACTGTGTGTTACTCAAAGCTCAGAGAAGCTTACAGTATGTAACTGTAACATAGGCTTAGCTTGGAGGGTCAGCTTTTGTTAACAGCTCCACTCTGGAGTAATGTCCCTAATATGAGCCTAATGATGACGGATGACAAGCCCAGTGAACAACCAGATCCAGTTTGGTCTTTGTAGAGCCTGAGCAAATGGAAAACAATTATACCCAAGGACGCTTTATGGTGCTGGTATTCAAAAACGACCATATATACATTACATTTTTCAAAGTATCAACAAGCTTCTACAGTTTGTTGTCTTAACACAAACTCAGTTCTGTTTTCATACATTGCTCCATTATTGTGGTGATACATGGAGGCAATCGACCTGCGGCCCTGCAGAACTATTAAAGGAGCCCAGATTGAGCCCTTAATCCATGTTGGGTTTGGTGTCTCTTAACATCTCAAAAATAAGTAAGCTTTTCAATGAGCTTTGTTTGTACTTCCAGTAAGCCTACAATTATTTATTCTGCTTGTGCAGCTTTGTCTACCACATTTTTCCTTCCACTTAACTTTTTTTAATAAAATGCTTGGTTGCAGCCCTCTGTACAGATTGCTTGACAGTAATCTTCCTCATGGTTGTGTAGACAAGGTTCATAAAAAATAAAAAAAAGCTTTAATTATACTAATGTAAAATAATTTTATCAAATCTAATTTGTATATTGCTATTAGCTTAAAAAAGCTACAACCATAATAAGTATTTTAAATATATTACTGTGTGTAATGAGAATGTTTTTTTTAATTTATTTGTTAAAACACAAACTAATAGACATTTAGACAGTATTTCAAGGTTTTGTGTTGTATGCATTCTGCAGTAAGGCTGCATCATTAATGGGGATGATGTGTTTTTAGTTTCTAACGATAATAATCTCACAGAGAGCCAGTGACAGGCTTCCCTTCTTAGATAAACAGAGTTCACGTGTTGACTTCGAGCAGTGCACAGATTTTTAAAAGCACAATGTGTTGGAGACCCATTTGGCTTACGGAAACAGGAATCCACTTTTAAAGGGGGCAAAATTTCTTTTGTTTCACATGACCTTCAGCTGGGACAGGAAAAATGCAACAGGAAACCAGTTTGTACTTGTTTGGGTGCACCTGTGTCCCAGAGTTCATGACTTGACCGTGGCATTGTTCAAACCGAAGGGGTAACATTTAAAGAAAACAGGAAAAAATACTGAAGTGTGTGTGTGTGTGTGTGTGTGTGTGTGTGTGTGTGAAACATTTTCTGCTCGAAGTGTTAT
>NW_006800232.1:66297-75469 GCF_000485575.1 Poecilia formosa
TGTGTGCGCGTGTGTGGAACATTTCCTGCTCGAAGTGTAATTGCTTTATCTTGATGCACTCAGTTTTCTCATAGAGACTGTACAAGGTTGATGCGCTCAGTCAGCTACATTTACTGGGAAGGACAGATATTGGAAGCAAATGCCAAGAGCACGAGGAAATGGAACAAAGTATGCACAGAGAAGAGCAAAGACCTAATTTCCAGCATTGTGCAAAGTGCATTGCGCAAAAAAACAAAAAAAAAAAAAAAAAAAAACACAACAAAGCTTTCCTTTGGGTACATCTGCTGCTGAGTCAAAGTAAAATGGGAAACTGTCCAAGGGAGGCAAAAAAAAAGATCTCTGTACCGATGAAAGTTGGGGTTGGCATACCTTCACTAAAGAGCCAACAGGGACAGTTTCACTGGCGTGTTCTGCAGAAAGTCCCTCTACATGAATCCTGCCTTTTAAAAGTTCCTGAAGTTTAGACTGTTAAAAAAGGGCCCATGTGCTGCCGTTACCCAACAAATCTTAACTCTAACCAAAATTGTAAAAAGGACACGCAAACTCCACGTCTTTGTTGTTTGCTTTCTATCAGCACTGGTTTTTCCAATAAAGACAGTTATCCATTGTTAGTGATGTGAATTAAATATACATTCAGAATGTTGTTATTTCACTTTTGGGACGTTTCTAATGAAGAACCTTGTGTGTATCATCAATTATGAACTTAATACGAAACACCATTCGGTATTGTGCCATTCGCCAATCTATTGTTGCCCACCTGTCAAAGACAATTCCCAAGCAGTCGCAAGTCCAGGAGGGAAACATTAATATTCTTCTCTGTACAGTCACTCTCCAGCTCCCTGTGGGGGATCTCGAGGTATTCTCAAGCCAGATGGGATATGTTTAGTCCTTTTAGCTACTTGTGTGTCTGCCCCAGGGTGTTCTGCCAGTGGTATGTTCTCAGAAAATCCCCAAAGGGAAGACATCCAGGTGTTATTCTGATCAGATACCGGGACCAGCCTGAGTTGATCCCTTTCAACATGGACAAACAGAGGCTTTAGATCTAGAAAGGGGTACTCCCTTATTTGTACAATTGAGCCTAGTCAAAGTAGCTTCCAACAGAGGAAACTACTTTGAGGATGTAGACTGGGCACCTAAAAACAAATGGCCTCTCAGACTTTAGCAAGAACCCAAAACAAAAGGCCCAAAGCACATCCCTCTGCTGGTCAACTAAACACATGTCGACCGGACTATTGAAATCCAGATTCCCTCTCGGTAGCTCTGGTCCATAAAGATCTGTTCCACCATCCCAGAGCTGCAGACAGCCACGGGGAAGACGAGACTACACAGGAACTAAATTAACAGAAAAATATCCAAAATTCCATATCCTCACAGAATCATCGTCAAGCCTAGAGCTTTGGCATAAAGTGCAGATCACCATGAAATGACCTACATGTATTATAACAACGTCTTGATGTTTTTGATCATTTGCAGTCTGTTGTAAAACATATCTTTAGCAACAGTGTTCAACAAGAAAACAAGCCTGATCCACTCTGCTCTAGAACGGACATCAAAATTGAGCCAAGCCGAGCCGAGACTGGGATCTCTACAGCTACTGCCACCAAGATGCCTCCTCTGGCAGCAGCGCTGTCACTTCACAAAACCCGCACAGACAACACCTGACCCATTTCCAAGCTGCTGCATCAGCCATCAACTGGAGCCTGTCAGACATTTTTGATCAGCAGCACAAAAAATGTTGGCATTGAAACCATTCATGTCCCCTTGTGACAGATTTATTGTTTTGTAACAAGGAGCCACGGTCTTCTTCTATGTCCTGTACGTCAAATATTGGCAGAAAGAGATATGCTGCAAAAGCCTCTTATACAAATTTGTCATTTTTATTATATCCCAATGATCAGCCAACCAGAAAGGCTCTCCACATCAAATATTGTACATTTCCCTCTGGTCCAGCAATAAGGCTCAGCTGCATCCCTCACCGTCACCCACCACCACCACCACCTCCCCGCTCTGACAACGCCAAACGTACAGCCGCACCAGCAGCTCCAGATGTTGTGCCAGACAAGATTAAGTCACATCAGCCCAGACGGGTGGCAAATCTTCCATTTTACCCTCTGCCTTCTCCTCACACCTCATCGTCTAAACCCCCATTTCTCTCCATGTTTCCCTGAACCAACCAAAGGAAAGAAAACGAGGGAAAATCAAGCGAACAGAACGTGCTCAGATTGACCTATTTTATTCATTGCATTTCTTTCAGTTAAATCATGATCTCTCAGCTGCCTATCAATCAATCAAGTTTATTTTTGTGGCACATTTCAGCAGAAAGCCAGTTCAAAGTGCTTCAGATGACAAAAACACAAAATTAGCAAAGTCACAAAGAAAAACACCAGACAGTCAATAATCAAACAAAGGTTCAAATTTTGATGAAAGCATCAAAATATGTTGGTCAATGTTTCATTTACTATGGTTCAAAAGCAGCTATGAACAGGTGTTTTTTTTTTTTTTAGTCGTGTGTTGCTAAGCCATTCAGCGATATAAAAACTAGCAAAAGTATTTTAAAAGTCTATTCTCTGAGCTACAGGGAGCCAGCGAAAGATCATTGCCTAATGAACAATACAAGGAAAAACTGGGTATCCCACGGTTTTCATATAATTTGAAAGCATTTATCTCCTACCTGACAGACATCGAAAACTCTCCAGGAGCGCTCTCGCTCTCCCTGACGAGGAAGGCTCCACACTCTCTGTGTCTCAGCCGATTCTCCGCCACACCGCGAGATATTCGCCCTGCGAACCATCTGGAGGATGGACAGACACACACGGACAGACAAAGAAAGATATCGCCGATGTAAATGTTAGAACCCACTGACAAAATGTTCTTCCCAATGGAACATGTCTTACACTACAAAACTTCAGTGAGCGTCAATAGAATTTTACGTGACAGACCAAACTACTGCATGTATTTTGAAGAGGAAGGAAAATTATCGGTTTGAATTTTATTGTGTATATAAAAGCCTGAAACATTCATTGACTACTTGTAATCAGCCCCATCTACTGTTATGCTTCTTCATAAAATGATCTTGCGGGATTCAACTCGCCACCAAAAATGGATGATGGGTATGGCAAAACTACAAACCATCAAAAGGTATGCATGTCCTTTGTGAGCCAAGATACTCACAATATCTCTGGAGGAGCTGCAGAGATCCACAACTCACAGCTGGAGGAATTTGTCTTTACTACCGTCATCTACTTGCGTACCCTCTACAAAACTAGTTTTTATGAAAATGTAGCATATATCATCAGTATTCAAAGAAAACCATCTGGATGGATAAAAGCCATATTCATATGTTGAAATGGCCCAATCAAAGTCCAGACCTACAGTTTGCCACTAATTCAAGACTGAAAATTTAGTATTTTTTTGTAAGGGACTGGTAAGGTATGCCGCACTGAGAAACTCCTGTACCAGAAATTACACACACTTGAAAAACAAGCTGTTAGTGCATAAGTACCAACCCTGAACCTGCTGAGAATTTTAAGGGGGGGAAAAAAGGGCTGACAGGTACTTACAAGAGAAACGAGGCAAAGATAAAACAAGTTTGTGAAGTTATTTTTGAAACAAGATGCTAAATTTGCACTTAAAACAGATCGCAATAAAAGTGGAAATATGGCTGTCAGCCGTGCAGGGTGAGCAACGCTGTCGTTTTATATCAACGTTTTTGCCGGCTTGCTAGAGTGAGTCGCTTGGAAGTAAGGCTTCCAAGAAAAAAATCAGCTCCTATGAACCAGATTAGTAAAACAAGGCCATAAACGCCAAACAGAGAGAAATTAATTTCTCGGGCGTTCTTAGTAGCTCTTGTCACATTAGAACATTTTTTTTCCTTATACTTCACATTATTGAGCGAGAAGGAAGAAACTGATAAAGATCTCAACAAATTTCTCCTAAGGGTGTTCAAAAAATATTATTCCAATTGGATCAGGCTTGAGTTTTCGCTAATAAACCACAGCTGAGCTACTTGTTCTGTAGTCAGTTTGGTGTTTGTCACACCGAATGTACAGCCCAGCTGGTGTCCAGGCATCTGATGGAAACATGGGGTATACAAGCAGATTAACACTAAAAAGACACACACACTACACACAGACGGCTGGATTGTGGGCCTTATGTAAGGCATAAAGTGAGAGCGTCCCCTTGGGTATTCTGCCTTATGCCAGAGTGCAGATGTCCAAAGCGGAGCACAGAGCGCCTGAAGCTACCCGCTGCACACGTTCACTGACTGATGAGCGGTTAGATAGACCAGCGCTGGATGTGTGAAACGCATTCACCCAATTTACTGAAGAGCCGAGGGTGTGTGGGGGCACAATACACACGTGTGTGTGTGTGTGCGTGTGTGTGTGCGTGAGCTTACGCATGTGGCCTCAGGTTGATGTAGTTTTTCGGCACAAAGCCTTTCCTGTTGTGGAGCTCAGCTGTGTACCAGTTAGGATCATCTTCCATGTTGGTGATCTGGGAACAAACATTCACAGACGGGTAAATACATGAGATGCTGCCGGTAAAGAAGTCGGTGAAAATTTGAAACGCAACAGTATACTCTTCAGCGTGTCTATGTTTCATACCAAAATGCCTTTCAGATTTTTAAATGCACTGCAATCGAATACACTCAGGTTTAGTGGTGATGTTACCAAGATCAATATATTTTTTTTTAAAGTTGTGTGACAGATCAATCAGAACTTCATCTGATTGATTACCAAACTTTAGTTGGTTGCCACTTGCAGAAAAAAAGAACAACAGTTCAAAAAAGTTCGTTTTATCAATGTTTTTGAAGAGTTTCACACTGTTAGAGTTACGCGTAGAAATAGTTTAGGAGGTAGTTCATGCCCACAGCAATTAACTCTCATGGCGTCTGTTCGCAAAGGTCCAAATTAGCTGATCCTAGAGTTAAAACGAACGGCTAGTTTGAGAGGGTCAAAGGGCACAGATGAACTATGCTGTTTTAAAACAACTTTAACTTCAGAGGACGTCACAGAGGCTGATGAGAGCTATGTTTTAAGGACGTCTAAACCTTCGTCACAAGACAGAAACTCTGCAAATTAATTGTTTTTTGTGAAGGTTAGTTTTGGCTTCAAACACACAAAATGGCGGTCCCATCATAAAATCTTTATGCCCACATAACTGCACATTTACTGGCTTTGAGAACTTAAATGTGGCAATAACATAGAAGTTTTTGGAGTGTTTTGCCAAAACAGTTTCCCCTGTCCCCTCCCTGCCTCCAGAAACGTCATTTCATGCATCAGCTGGCCGTAATGGCTACATGCTCACGTTTGTGTGAGCATTTGAAAATGTGATCTAGACCACAGATTGATTTACTGCTCGTAGCATCAATCATCGTTCACTCACAGAGCTAAATGATTGCCCTATTATTGAGTTGGCCGCTCGACACTCAACCAAACAAAAGTGGTTTTTGAACGCAGAAGTACAGAACGAAATCCTCATTAAGCTCCCCTTGTGGCTGTAGTCGAGGTTCTTTTAGAGGGATTTTCTTTTTTCCAGCTCGCCGTCCTCGATTATTCCGTCGTGAATGCATCACGCCGAGTGTGGAAGTGACAGATGTTAACTCTTGTAAGTGCTGTTAAAATCGAGTCTCATCTCTCACACGGCTTGTACAAGCAGAGTCTGAAACAGATTACATACCTTCCCCAAAGAGGAATAATTCAATATAAATGTGCCTTCAGGCTTTGATAGATTTCACCTACATATATTTTGCGAATAATAATACAACTGAGAGGCCAAAAGCCGTATTAAAATATCAGTATTTTGCATATGCTTTTTTCTATAGGAGTCATGAAAAAGTATTCGCTGGATACTTTTTGAGAAACCAGGAAAATTCATTCGCTCAGTGTCACGAAAATGCATTCGCCATGCTTTTGTTTTTCCTTTTTACATAAAATGGGGGAAAGAAACAAAGTAGATACAAAAAAAAAAAGACATTTTTTCAGGATGTGCTGCGAGCAAGCAGAGCATTTGACATTCATCAGCTATTTTAAGCAGCAATGCAGCCACAGACCATCACACCACCACCACCATGTTTTCCACTTCTAGAAAGGCTCATCTCCGTCTAACACATTTTCTCTGTTCATGGCTGTTGACTCCTACTGTGGTTCACTTAGAAATTGCTCTGTTTCTCATCTGCTCTTGAATTTCTTTTGACTGGACAAAATGTGTTACTTCTTTGAGATTCACTTAGTTGCAGTGGCGATAAACAAAATACTACTATTTGTATTGTAAGCCACAAATATAGAATATATGATAACATCATTTAATGCGCCACAATCAGACTGAATTACACTGCTGCTAGTTATTTAATACTAATCTTTAAAAAATAAATGAATTTCACGCTTGCCCTCTGACATCTGTTAATTAGAGGTGTACAGAAGTCTGTAGTTGACTGTTGTTCTCCAGCACCTGTATTAATGTCGGAAAAACAAAGGCAGGAGGCGTCGCTGCACTCCTTTATTTTATTTATTTCTTTTGTGTCCGTCGAGTCCAAACTTGTCCACATTGTCTTCGAGCTTTAAGCAGAAATTTAGAGTTGCCACTTTTTATTTATCTGCAAAGCTATGTTTACCACTTCTTTATGAGTCACCTCTCTTCTCATTGTGATGGATCCGGCTCCGCACGGCTACCGCACAATAACACATGAACAAAGCAACGCAGCCCAGCAGAATAAGCTCCGGTTCTCGCCAGCAACAAAGTCTGAAAATGAGCCTCTCCGGGACAAGAGATAGATTATTAACCGGAGAGGCGGCTTCAGACGCCGACATCCAGCGTCAACAGGAAAACAGGTCGATGTATTTTTAAAATAATCTTTACATTTTTTTTTTAATCCCTCAGTGTACCAGCACACATACGAGAAGCTTTTTGGGCACAGATTAGGAAAGATAAACGATATTCCAACTTGAAGCACGAATTAAGGTTGCAGTGTCAAGACAGCCATTTACCACAGCAGCAGGGGACAAAAAAAGAAAAGAAAAAAAAAAAGCTCATTTCACGTAAAACCCAGCAGCGCTTCAGGTGACTGTCCTATTTACTGCAACCATAAAGCCTGTCTTCCCCAGAAGGCCGACCACAATTACTTATGCTTCAGATGTAAATACCGCCTCGTTTTGCCTGAATGCACACATGACTTTGCAGACCGCAGAGATTAGAAGGATCTTCACAATGTTTAAGAGCATGAAAGGAAAAGATCTAAACTAAAAACACCTGAATTGTGTCCCAAATCACTGTTCTGTAACTCTTAATACACTTTAACACAATTTCCCTATGAATCAAGGGTTACTGAAATCGCAGTTAAAAAGCCTGACCTAGAGAAGCACTTGGCACTGTTTGGCAGAGACAAAATCTTGTGGTTAATTTAATCCCTTGGATTTTGTCTCTGTGTGAGTGCTGACCAGCTGGAGCTGCAGGATAAATTTCAACTTTTGAGCAGGCGTCTGCAGCAAAGACTTTCCACTACAACAATTTCCAGCAGCTTGAAGCACGAGCTGTTCAGCAAACTTAGGAGTTAGCTTCAAATAAAATCAGGAAAATTGTGTCACGATTGCTCTGCGAAATTACTCTCCTGTCACTTTGCGAAATGTCTTTATGTCATATTTTAAACTGAAAGCAGAGATGGCCGTTCTTACTCCGGTGCTTGTGTAGTAAGTGTCAAAGGCAGAAGGCATTTGCATGGTTTACCTCAAGACAACGGAAACAAGAGAAATGTCTGAGCAGACATCCTTCTACTTGAAGGACTGTCTTTGAATGCTTGAACTGTGTATGAATGAGTCTAAATATTAAATTGAACTCGTCAAAATATAAACCTTTGAAGGTAACAAAATCTACTGCTGAATGAACAATAAAGAGGATGAATTAAGAACTCAATAATGCAAGTGCTTTGTGACCGCTTAGAAAGTTTAGAGAGAGTATGTCGCAATCAGAGTATCCTCTTCTTAGCAGTCTTCGTGGCAATGTATATTCCATTCTATTTTTATCTATAAAGTGTACTTTTAAAAAAATCAATATGTCATCCAAAGTAGAAACAGATATATCAGAGGCCATAATCATAAAATAAAAATATGAAAGTCAGAGTAAGACGTATAAAACATTACTTAATGAAACAAAATTACAAATTGTGTGCGCAGTAATGTGTGTACATATTGGTTTATTGAGGTACAAACCATGAAATGTTATGATAAAATCTGTATTCCTGCCACCTTAACGTTACGTGCGGCAGCCATATTGGATCTTGAATTCATAATGACTTGACAAACTTTGACTTCCTATTCCAACTTTAATGAGTGATCTGTTTAAATTGTCACTTTGAACCTGGAACAACTTCAGAGTATGAATGCAATGTAGCATTGCTGTGACGTGATGAGACTTCCTCTCAGCTCACAAACCAAAGAAAATAAATAAATCCCAACGCATGCAGCTAGCAGGCCTACGGCACTTTGCCATCACCCACAGGGAAATGAGGAAAAGAGCAATAAAGAATAATGACGTAACTATTTTTTATATAATATTGAGAACCTGACATGAACAATCGTTTTCATGCTAAACAGCAGAATCTGAGTCGCTGTAACATTTAGGGAACTAAAATATAATGAACAACTGGAAAGTTCTGGTTGGAAGAGAATAAAACATACAGTCAGACGTAAATCAACAATAACACTTTATTAAAAAAATAAATAAATATTAGTATCTAAACTGAAATTGGATGCTTCCCCCCCCCCACCCCCACTTAGTACTTTAACACTTGTGATCATTTCGTTCAAGACATTATGTATTAAATGGTGTCATGTATGAAACTGTACTGTACTTAAAGTAATTTTCTGCTACTGTCAGAGAATTATGTTATGTGACTCCATAAAGTATTACCTATCACCATCAGAGTGCTTTGTTTTTTTATTATTATTTTTGGTTTGATCAAGGCTACTAATCTGTTACATTTTGTGTGAGTCTATTGCCCTCAAAGAGGAATAAAAAACCAAAATAAACCAAAATAAATGCAGATACGGTTTAACCAAAAGCTTTCAGGAAATGATAAACGATTACAATAAAGAACAAATGTGATCTGTCCTTTATCTCCATGATTTATAGAAAAAATACTTAACTAAAAAAAAAAAAAGAAAAAAAAAAAAAAAAA
>NW_006800232.1:75872-90434 GCF_000485575.1 Poecilia formosa
TAGATAGATAGATAGATAGATAGATAGATAGATAGATAGATAGATAGATAGATAGATAGATAGATAGATAGATAGATAGATAGATAGATAGATAGAGTAAAAAATGTTTTCTCTTACCCTGAGCATGTCTCCCTTGTTAAAACTGAGTTCATCACTCTCTGTGGCACGAAACGTGTACAGTGCCACTGCTTCCATGCTGAAACCCCCAGACACATGCACGTACTCACACACACACGCACACACACACACACGCAGACACCCCACTAATGCCCAAGGAACCGGCAGAGAGAGAAAAGGGAGATACGTGTAAAAGAAAAAGAAGATATCCTGTCAGACACGAGACTGGAGGAAGAGGATGAGAGGAAAGGTCTGTTCTGTCCTGTGAGCCTCAGAGTGCATGAGAGTCAGATCAGAGGACGAGAGTGACTGAGCTCGGTGAGGGGAAAAACACAACTGGCTGCTGCTCAGCAACACAGTGCCAAGAGTAACACTCTGAGAGAGAGAACGAGAGAGAGAGCGAGAGAGAGAGAACGAGAGAGAGAGAGAGAGAGAGAGAGAACACTGACAGGGGCAAAAGAGTGGGAGGCACTTCCTGTGTGTATATTTATCTGACACTCTCAAAGTGGCTTCTGCTTCTGTGGATTGTCTGAGCTCTTTTGTTCAATCAGGTTTTTTTTTTGGTTTTTTTTGCATGCACGTCTCTGTCCGTGGTCGATTTGTCATCATCCTGTCATCTTGCAAGCTATGTTCAGTTTCCCACCGCTGAGGTAGATGAGGTAAACGCGACCTCGGATGTTTGTCCCGTTATCTCTACCGGTTTCAGCGACCCTGTTTCCATTCGGGTTGGAGCGCCAAAACCCAACTCCTCACAAGTCTCAATCCAAGCGTGATTTATTTCATTTCAATTAAAAAAAAAAAACATTACTGAAGGCATATTTAATGTTGTTATAACGTCTATTATCCAAGTGACTGTGGGCGGGGGATGAGCTCATGTAGCAGTCTGTCACGCTGCAATTCTGAGGAAGCCTCTGACCGAAGATAATCACAGTCTGATGAAGAGGATGCCAAGGGTTGTCCGTAATGTTCTCCATTTCATAATCAATCCAACTTTGCACATTAATCTTCAGAGCTTCCACTGTGTGCAACTTGTTTGCAAAAGATCTCACGTTCCCCATTATGACCAACAGAAGACTCTGCTATAATTTCCTCTCCTTCTCTCTCCCATTTTCTCCTTCTTTGAATCCACAACACCTTCTTTTCAACTCATCTGGGATGTGTGGGTGCAGTCGAGGTATTATTTCGGCTACTGCCATGTTAATCACCTGCTCCCAGCAGTAAACTGCCTGGTTACTATGGTTATGCATCATAACAAATGCTCAACAAGTAAAAAAAAAAAAAAAAAAAAAAAAAGTGTTAGTAAAAAAACCTCCCAGCTGCACAGCAGAATGGTTGTCCAAAAATAATTGTGTTTCAGGAAGAAATACAGGCGGAAAAAATGGGTTTTAAAATGTAAAATCTGAGCAGTGCAGTTCCGGAAATTCCAACAACTTGAATTTGTAAATTTGCCCGTTTATGAAAAATGTACAGTTGGTTGATGTCAGTGTGGAGAAACAGCAAATTGATTCGCTTATTTATAGAAGTATTTGATCTTCCACAACATAGTTCAAAATCTTCTTTTCAGATTTTTTTTTTTTGCCCATAAAATCATACAATAACATGATGTCCAGTTCCTCAATCACCCAGGAAGCCTCTTAAATGACACACAACAATGAAGATTCTGATCATTGCTGGTTTTGTCTAAGACTAATTGATGCGAGACGACTGGTTTTCTCTTAAAATCAGCTTTTGGCTTCTCGATTTTTGAGACAAAACCGGGAGACTACGGGAAGGGCCCCCTCCTTAGAGTTCCTAAAATAAAACTTCCTGTTATGGCTTCCCAGAAAACAGGCTCATTTGAAAACTTGCTTCACCACATCTTAAACGAAAGCAGCAGAAGGTTGCAGATGCAAATACAATTTCGCTTGCGCTGACTTTACAAAGAGCCGATAAATAAATGAGTTTTTTGCAGAAGAGCATCTGTCTCAGATGCAGCGACTCTCAGGAATATGCTCACCCCTTTTAAAAAAAAAAAAAAGTCAGTTTTTTTGGGACTTAAAACATCAAATATGTTCAAGTATATTTATGTTGTACATAAGATCCTGTCCTCTATCAAGATTTTCATTTTTTAGAGAATCTCACCCCCCAAATAAAAATGACCATCTCCACCAGTAGCCTCTGCTGCAAAGCAAAGCAAAGGAAAAAGCTACTATCAGGAGCCTCCAAAAATGGTTTCAAGGGCCACAAATGGCAGCGTTTTGTACGTCGGCAGCTTTAATGCAAACTAAGTCAACAGTCAAAACATGTTCCATTGATGTCTTTTCACTAGCAGGTCTCCGATAAAGTCATTTCCTCCTGACCCTTTTGCCTCTTCACACCACTATTGAGTTGCTATGAGTAACAGAAATTAACCAGCTCTCTAATGGCTGGTCATACTGCACAGGAAGTAGAACCAGATACATTTACAGAGGGTGATGCTTTCAATTAAGGTCCAAAAGAGCAAATGTGTCCAGTGCTGCAGCGCTATCTGCACAAAAAGTCAAGGGTTGTTTAGGGGAAACCTCTACAATGCTCAGTGGGACTGACTTTTCATATCTAAAGAGGACCATAAATCAGGTTTTACAGACTGGAACGGAATAAAACTCTTTGAATTCTTTAGAGTCGTGATAAGAATTCATTTTCTCTGAGACTTAATTCCACGTTCAGCTCAGGAGACTGAGATTGCACACGCTTTTTCAGCATCCAGCAAGTTTTACGTTCCGAGGTTGAGATCCACGTAAAGAGGAATCTGGAATCTTTAGAGATTTTTTTTTCCTTCTTTTTTTTTTTTTAACCTAAACACTTGGGGAGCAGAAGTAGGCAAAGCGGAAAAGGAGGAAAGCTGTCGCCGTGGCATCTGCATCCTGATCTGTCCAGGAAATCCCCTGTCAGGTGGCTGTTTGACTCAGCTATTAGAAGGATTGCAGGAGGAAGTAAAGAGAGCTGGACGTAGGGACTGAAGAAGGAAAGAGGAAGTGGAACCTGCTTTCAGCTAAAAAAGTTGCTGAGTTGCCCCTTCCCCTTTACCCTCACTTCTGTGATTGGTTGTAATTTTAGCGCGAGGTTTATTTTAGCTTTTGAAATTCAAAGCTAAACACTTTCTTACATTTTATGTTACAGCCCAAAAAAAAAAAAAATCAGTGTATTGTGATTTGGATTATAGGTTATAGTCCAGCACAAAAACATCAAAATTCCACCTGCTATGCGGAGGCTGATATTTCTGCCCTTTCTTGTTTACAAAACCACTCGTTCAAAAGAGTGTGACACACATTGATAAACAAGTCATGCCACATATTTTTGATGTGTACTTAGGTCTGAGCTTTGACTAGACCATTCTAACATATTAACATGCGTTGATCTGAACTGTTCCATTGCATCTCCGTCTGTTCCATGGAGTAGTTGTTGCCTCGCCTGGTAAAAACCAAAGCAAAATCTCAATAAGAGACAGTGAAATTTGTGGTTGACAAAGTGTGAAAAAGTTTAAACGTTTAGTTTACGAGGCACTGTCAATGTGGGTTATCTGTGGAGCTTTTCAGACTTGCTTGTCAACAACTGAGTGGGTGATTGTGATTATTATATATATTTTTTTTAGGTTGGTTGTTTCTGGAGTGTTAGTCTGTAGGTGGTTCCTTCTTTGTCTCGGCCACAACGAGGCTGTTCTTTCACTTTTATTAAGGCTCAGCTGATGAAGTTATATCACTTCCTGTGTCCTTAGCCAGAGGGTAACACATTGCCAAAGGTCTTTATTATCAGTCAGTCAATTTGTATACGTCGACACGTTTTCTAGCGTTGAGGCTTAAGGTTTAGAGTTGAGGGGCCGCTTCAACAATCCAATAAAATAAGATAAAACGTCTGTCAAGTTTACTGCTTGTTCTCTGAGAAAACCATGCAACAGCAGAAAGAAAATACATTTCTGTACAGTAACCCTTTAGTTTTCATTGCAATGGAAAGAATTCAGTTTCCTTCTTTACATTTTTTTTTTTTTTTTTTGGTCTTCCAGCTTAGTGTTTATTACCCACCACACAAGCTTCTCTGCTAGAGAGAGTAGCATGTCATCCCATCAGAGGCAATGATGCAAAAAGCATAAAAACCACTAGGTCTGTGTGCGTGTGTGTGTGCGTGTGTCACAGGAAGCAAGTGGGCCACAGCGGAAAAAAGGCAGGTGGGTTAAAGTCTCTCAACTTCCCTGCAAAGAAAAAAAGGGCCAAGGTTAGACTAAAGCAACGTTTTTAATCTGTTAGTTCCAACTGTCTAAATTTACTAAAAACAACAACAACAAACTTTTTCTAAAGTATCTCTTAAGCTCTTGTTCTCGCCTTGTATTGTTTCAATAACATTGTTTTCTATTTTTGCCATTTCTGTGGTTTGTCACAAATGCTCCAGCGCAGAAAGAAAACCCACAACAGCGAGGGCCGCTGAAAGGCATGAAAGACGAAGAAGAAAAAAAAAAAATCTGCAAAATTTGGAGGGGATTTCAACTCACTTCTATTCTTAGCTCTTAAATTTGACTCATTTTGGTGTTTGGTCACTGCAAAAAGTTGTGATATGAAAGGTTATGTAGAAACTCTTTACTCCAAAGCATGAACGGTTATATGCTATAACCGTTACATTTCTGAAATTAAATTGTCGTAATCACCATAATAGCTTTGGGGAGTTGCACAAAACTCATTAGTTTTCTGTTTTTAAAAACGTAAAAAAGTTTTTGAAGGTGTTTTGACATGAAAATAAGAGTTTCCAGTCAAGCAAGATGTTACAAAATATTATTTTTAAGTTAACTCAGAGGTTTTGTTGCTTATGTAATCTGTTGACTTTAAAAAAAGCTAATCTAAAATTACTAACACACCAAAGCTCTTTGACAAACGATTGTTTCTTGCTGTTAAAAACTCAGATTTGTTCTGTTGCTTCTGTCCCTATCTTTTTGACTGTTCATTTTTTTTTTGTTTTTTTTTGTTTTGTCTTTTCAACAAGTATTTACAAAAAAAAACAGAAAAAAAGGTTTAAGCAAGGGGTGTCTAACCTTTTTTGTCATGTGGGCCCATGGAGTTTTACCCACTCAACAATAAACTACACATACAATATTTAAATTAAACAAATAAAGAACTAAGATTTCTTGCTGGGAAAAAAAAATATAAATTATTCTCTATCTAAAATTTTAAAAGTTTTCTGTAGATTTGCCTTATTAAGAATAATATTGCTCGTTTTCTAGGTATCAATTGGAAAAAAAAACACAATTTAATCAATTCTGATGAATAAAGTCTGGATTTAGGTCACTTTTTCTTTGAAAATAAAGTTTAGCCAACTTTATTAAAGTAATGAAAAGCAGACTAGAGTTAAGCAAAGTTCGCTTTTGAGTAAAAGCCTCTGGTTCTTCAAGAGAATGCAAAAAGTGAATCCTTTGTGTTATAGCCATCATCTTCTATTGTAAGATTTTACTTGTTTTATGATAATATTAAAGATATAACGTATCTGTCTATATCAAAGCCCTGTACTGGGTGAGGGGCAAATTTGCATCCTTCTTGAACTGATGTCTGGGGCCACACACAATCAGACTAGGGGCCTCAATTGGCCCTCGGACCACACAACTCACACAACACTTTGGACACCCCTTGTTTAAGCCAAAACAATAAACTGAGCGCATTAGGCCGGCGATATGTGTGGAAAATGTGTAAAAAACATAATTTAATCCAGAAGTTGCTAGTCTCTTATTTCTCTTCTTGCCATTTCTTAGTTGAAATTCAAAGCCCTCATGAGCTTGATCCTATTTGCATATGAAAAAGATAACTCTAATATCCCAGTAGTACGGGTGGGTGTTATACATTATCCTGTTTCACACTCTGTCTTCTCCTTTTCTCTCCTGCTCCACCTGGAAAATCACTGCGCACCTCTGCAGACCAAAAAGCGGAATCCTGTCGGCCTTTGAACTTTCCTTCATCGCGTCGGTTTTGTTCCTGTGAAAACGTCACATACATTTCTGTGGAGCTCCTATGTTCTGCAAAAAAAAAAAAAGAGGGGAAAAAAATGCTAATTTTTCATGACTCACATACATCGCTGCCTTTGTAACAGATTTAGCTTTGCCGTGCCTTGTGTGTGTGTGTGTGTGTGACAAGCACTGCTCAGTTATATAATGTGTGAGAGAGGTATGTGGACAATTTGACAGCAAGTGAACACTGTCAGTTTATCTTCATTCAAAGGGCTGATCTATTTTCTTGCATTTTGTAAAAAAAATAAAAATAATTTAAAAAAAGAGCGGGGGAAATGAAGACACACTTGTCACTGGCAACAGAACCATTTTTATTTGATTGTCCTGATGATGGACTGTAGCTCTCCCACATGTTTTATTCTGCTCACCCAGTGCCAGTAAATCTATTAGTAATACACTGTACCTCTGGATGACAAAAAAATATAAATAAATTACTCTGGTTGTTACATTTGACCTAAGGGGGGCAAAAAAAATGTCCCTAACTGGGTGATTACGTCAAAGTAAGCTTGCTGTGGTGGTTAATGTTAATACGCTTTAATGTCCTTCTAAATCAGAGGCCAGCAGTGCTAATCACATTATGAAGAACATTCATTGCTGTGGGCCTTTTGTGGGACAGACCTCGTAAAGATCCTTCACAATAAAATAAAACCCCAGGGTAATTGGAAAAGAGAGCTCTCCTGACCTCTAGTGGCTGAA
Organism: Poecilia formosa; assembly: GCF_000485575.1. Taxonomy (NCBI): domain Eukaryota; kingdom Metazoa; phylum Chordata; class Actinopteri; order Cyprinodontiformes; family Poeciliidae; genus Poecilia; species Poecilia formosa. Next base: position 82,684 of record NW_006800232.1, read on the forward strand.
AGAAGATCTGCTTCCAAATTACATAAAACTGGCAGGACGTTCACCCGTTTTATTTGTTCTTCATCTTTAATGCATTCACTCAACGATCAGGTCTTGTTGACCTGATAGGCAGGCATGTATTTTAGGTTTTTAATTTTGGGAAAATATCCACATGGCGTCACACTGAAATGTCCTCTGCTAACCACAAACCTGCACTATTTCACACAGAGAACAACCTCAAGGTATTTCATATTTATTTATTTATGTAGCACTCTGTAAAGTAGGTTAGGCTCAAGGATCAGAGGTGAGCAGAAAATCAGGACCAGCCACTTGCTTCAGTTTCTTCCAGTGATATTTTTTTTTCAGTCATTTCTCAGACTTCTCCCCCAGCATTCAAAAACTCACTGTTTTTATACAAACTCGGCACCACACCTGTGCTTGATTGGACACAGCCACCAAGGAACAGGTCAAACAAACAAAATCTAAATAAAGAAACACCAAAACTACAAATCAATTTACAAACTCCTACATAATGAAATTATCTGCAAAATAAATTACATAATCCAAAATAACTCAAAAGATTATTTTTAAAGAAAAACAAACAAAGCAATACNCAGGAAGTACTGGGTCGGCCCCTCCCACACTCCTGCAGATCTACAAGGACAAATGATGGTGAGTTCAAAGAAAAAATAAATACACCTTGAAACAAATTCAACCCACAATCCAGAAATAATAACCAACCTAAACATAGATAGATCCTGCAACATAATGCTAACACAAACAAACCCGGGATAGTAAGTAAAGCAAAATTGCGATGTTTACATTAATTATTCTAACCAGCTATAAAAATAAGTGAATGAGAAAATATAAGGGACAAGTGGTGAACATAAACTGAACCACTTTGTCACACACTCAAGGAAAGATCCACAACTTAGAGTCTATTGCGAGCCACTTAGTGGACACGGCACACACGTCGAAGAAGGTGTTTTGAGATCAAACTTTCAGCGTTTTGGCCTACGTCCAACATGCTACGTACTATAGGTCAACACCGCGAAGGAATCATCCTACATTAAACGTGGGGGTGACATTAGCATGTTGTGAGTCAGCTTCTTTCTCCAGAAGGAAGCTGGTCAAAGTTGATGGGAAGATGGCTGGAGGTACACACTGGACAGTCTTGGAAGAAAATAAGTTGGAGGCTGCAAAAAAAAAACCCCCAAAAAACTCTAGACCATGTGGATGTTTAGGTTCCTGCAAGACAACGACACCCGCTAAATGTCCACAGCTGGCAGAGACATACCCTGAAAGACCAGAAGGTGAAACTGCAGTAAAAAGGGGCTCTGAAGAGTATTGACTTGCTAAATAAAAATGCATGTTTTCCATCCAATTTGTGATTATGGGATACTCACAAAAAATCGCATAAAATCTGCTGAATTTGGTGGTTTTGATGTCAACGACATGTGGGAGAGTTCAGAGGGTATGAATACTTTCCCAAGCCTCTAATCATGTGTCAATATATAATTCAAGCAGTATGTTTAAAATCTGGTGATAGGCCACTGCCTAAGATGTCCCTAAGACAACTTTGAAACTTCGTGAGGTATGGAAGACAATTCAGTGAACTCCAATGATTACAACAATCTTCTCCTCAAGACAAGCGTAAAGTTTCTTGTTCCATTAGGTTTTAATAAAGAAAAGGCTTCTTGAATAAATACTGTTTTAAAAGCTTGCTCACGTTTGAATCCCAAGTCAATCTCTGTTCACAAACACAGTTAAATCAGATGGGATTAGCCTTCCCTTGGCTTATCCTGTACTCTGAGCCATGTGAGAGGAGCCTGAATGAGATCTCTATAAAAAGAAAGACAGTGATATACCAAAATAAAATGTATGTGCTAGCCAAGTTAGACCGACACTGCAGGAGAAACCTAGAGGAGATATCTTATTGGTCTGCGTTGGCTCTTGTCGGCTTTGCCGATTTGTGCTGGCAGACATCCAGGTCTGTGACGTTTTTTTTATTCCCACCCCTACCTTTTAGCTACTCGCTCTATTCTCAGCGCACTCTACGCTTTTCAGGGAAACTTTCATCCCTATTCATAGAACCTAATTTGACGAAACAAAAGCATGCTTGTCACATGTGTCCAAAACACGTGAACGCTTTGTCCAGCTCTCCATTTGAAGCCCGCTAATGAGACGGTTAGTGGGGAGACAGTGGAAAAAGTCTGCTAGGTGGAATGCTGCTCCGCATAGTTTGCCCTGACACACCTGCAGCAACACACCAGGCAATCCCTTGCTTCAAAAATTCATGACAGGCACCTGCTTGTGTAATGAGCCACTTGTCGTTGGATAAGTTTCCCCCATAGATGAAGAATAATATGTTTTTGTTATTTTTAGGAAAAGCTGTCAGTCTTTCGGGCTTCTTTAATTTTTTTGCCTTTCTGTGAATTTGCTTGCTTCCGTTTACCTTAACTTGTTATATTTTTAATGTAGGATGATGCCTATGCAATATTGACAAAGCATGATCCTTCTGGCTGCTGTCTAATATCAAACACATGCTGCTGGGAGCAACTGGGTGACATACTTAAATCACTGGATAGCCATTGGTTTTTCTTTGTAGTTAAGTATTTTCACTAATTATGGAGATAGTCATACAAATTATGAATTAGAATGGAAATTAATTATTGTTGCAGGACTTGATATTATTATTTTATTTATTTATTTATTTATTTATTTTTTAAGGTAAAACCACATTAATTCTAAAAAACAAAAAACATTGTATCCAAAACTGCCAAAACCACAAAGATAAGAAATAGTGAAGGGTTAAAATTACTTTATATATAAAGTCATCCCATTTTGCCGGGACGGGGAGACAGAAACGTGCATGACCTCTGCTATTGGTGAAGCAGTGAAAATAAGAAAATTGACCTAATAAGACATTAAAAGAATTGTAAGCAGACAAAAATTCACAAAAACAAAATCAAAATCAACAAACGGCATTGTAAAAACAACAACAACAACAACAAAAAAACATTGATTCAAAAAGAAATAAGAAAGGGCACGGAAACTTATTTTAAAAAGTGGTGAAATTATATTAAAAGCTACGTGAATAAAGCAGGGTGGACGGACGGTCGGTCAGTCCCTTTTTTGCATTACGTCCATGTCATTCCCTCCTGACACATCAAGCCGTCTCGGTCACACCCTTCCCGGCTACTTCCCCCAACCTTTCTTACCCTGCCCGCCATGTTCTGGAGTAGGAGGAGAAAAGGAGGAGATACGTGTAGTCCTGGCTGTAGCCGGATTAGCATTAGCAGCACGCAGCTAGGCGGAGGCGCAACAAGCTCCTTGAACGCCGAAATAAGTTCTCTGACGAGATTTTTCTCCCCACTTGGAATTAGCCTGATTGTTTTTTTAATGTTTATATTTCTGGAATAGCGCCATATCCTGACATAGCGTGAAAAACTATGGTGAGTGACCACTTGCTTTCATTTAGAGTCAAGTTGTTTTGTTTTTTCCAGGGTGTCCTGTAATCCAGTTTGCTCTGGTGATGTCTCCACCGAGCACCCGTCTTGGCTGTTAGCTCGAAGTACTGCTAACTAGCCTAGCATGCTAATGAAAATACGTTGGAGAGCTCCCTGTGGTAATGTGCATTTTGGTACAGTAGAGGCAGCGGATTTCGAAAATAACACTGTTGTTTTTACATACTCACCATAGGTGAACAATAGTCTTTTAATAATAAAGTGTTTGAAAAAAAAAATAAAAGCTAGCTGACATCAGCTTGGTTAGCTTTTATCCAACTTTTTCAAAGCAATGTTTTAACTTCCAAAATTAACGTACAACTGTCACTGAATATTTATTCAAGCGCAAACAGCTCATTTGCATTATTGAGTTGTATAAAGTATGTGATATTAATAAAACCGACTTTCGAGGACATGTTAGGGGTGTCTACTGCTGAGGGAAACTAGTTAGCGAAAACCAAAATCCCAATTAAAGCCACAAGTTAACGTCGTTCGCTAGCTTGTGCCGATGTCTAAAGAAAAGTGTTTATCGCAGGTTTTCACTCAAGTTGTGAACACTTCTAGGCAGCGAGCGGGGGATATTTGTTCAGGTAGATGTTTAAAGTTGACGTTGCTTAAAGTTAGATATGTGCTACACCCATCATTGAACCGTGAGTCAGAAGTCGATAAAATGTTATTGACGAATCTTAGCACAAAAGCTAAAGTGGCGTCAGCTATCAATCACATCACATAAAGGCGGCACAGTGATTCACTTTTGTATTTGTTAAAAGTATATCTTTGTTCCATTTGACTTGTTTACTTATCTCGGCTTAAAAGAATCTATCCCGAAAGCGATCTTTGGAATAAATGCAAAAGGGGATATTCTTCTCAGATTGGGCGCTGTCTGCCTCCAGCCGTCTTACTTGGTTTGTCTTATTGAAGATGGTGAATGGCGACTGATTTAACAGTTTTTATATACGTTGGGATTTAAGCTCTTTAACATTGTTTTGCTGAAATCATTAACAACACTAGTCTGAGAAAGGAACACGGCTTTTGTCTATTGTCAGAAATAATCAGTCACACTGGTTGACAAATGCATCACCGCCGTCCTCCTTCCGTCCCTGTCTCTATGGGACAGCTAGAGAGGACAAAGGGCCATCACAAAGTGGCTCCTCCTTATGTTTCTCCCCTGGTGTTTTAAGGTTGATCTTTATTATACCTTGAAGAAATCATTCCATTTGAGTCTGCAGTTTTCAATCAGTCTTTACAGGGTCACAGAGCTGCATGTAGGAGATGAATTATTAGTTTGTGGTAAGTGCTAAGTCACTAAAAGGAAGTGACCGTGTGGTTCAGAAACAGGCTAGATAACTTGATGTAGCACGCTCTGCACTGTCACACTAAGACACAGGTGCCTGGTTGCGCAAGATTTTCTTTCACCAGATCAGCTTTAGTCCCTGTGTGACAAGGTGGACCTGTTCTGAGTGCTGCCTTCTCAATCCTTAATGCTCATCAAAGGTTACCTGGGTTTTGCCAAGTGGCACACATACACACACGCACACACACAAACAAACTCACTCCCTTACTTGTGATTGCAGTGTATGTCCGAAAATGTAAAAACGAGGGGAGTTTGGCCAGCATTCTCACATTTGGCCCAGCCTGCGTTAGCTTCCCAGAGTTTGTGATTCTGGAGTAACAAAATTAAATAGATTCTGTGCTTTCTAGTTCACTTAAAGGATTGGTGAAGTTGTGTTTCGATCTGTGAAAAACTTTAATCAGCGGCTGGATTTGAAGTAAACATTGTAGAACTGGGAAGATGCCTTTTTTTTTTTTTAACGTTGATGCAATGCACCAGGAATCTGACATATTGAGCTGTGACCTCCTAAGGTGAAGATGCCTTTGTTGTGAATTTTAAGTCGGCACAGGCATTTAACTTGCTAATAAGGTCAACTGTACCGGAGAGTATTTTCGTTTCTTTGAACAAAGATGTAAACTTCTTTCTCATTTTACTTAAAAAATCAAGGTGTCAGTCACTGTGAATGTTATTTGGAATTTGCCTTTCCGGAACACAACACATCTTTTGAAGAGAATTTTGTTTTGCATCAAAACCGTTCAGCCTGAAACGGATGCCACGATAACGTGTCAGGCTGTTGGCCAGTTCCCTAATTTGGATGAACAAGATACAGACAATAGGGCAACATTTGCATAAAGCGGTCATAACTGTTAATATAATAAGAGTTTTACTTTAGTGTGAAGTTACTAGGAATGTGACAATACATGCATCGTACAAACATAAACCGGATTTTAACAATGTTTTTGTATACAAGAATGATTCTTTTAAAGAATCTTTAGGCACTTCGCAAATCAACTCATTATGGTTTAGAAAACCAAGTAGGAAAATTATAAATTAATTGATGACATTAAATTGACTTGCCACGCATTCATAAGTACAGATCTGACTTTTCTAAACTAAATCCTCCCTACCCGTCTGCCGTTCTTCTGTTAGACAAGTACGTCAAATACGTTGGAATATGCAACATGCTAGCTACTTTGCATCATAAATACTCAGCCTGATATTCCTTGAAACCTGCTTTCCAGGCATCGTGTTGGGGATATTTTAGTTGCTTGTGATCCAGTTACCCTGTTTCTGATATTTATTGATATTATATCTATTTTACTACCCTTTCAACACCTTGGAGAAAAAACAACTGTGCCGCTCACTTTATCGCTCCCACAGTCTGGCACTGCGTCACACTGTCACTGTCACACAACCAAAAACATATCACATGATGGGGGTTAGCATTTATTACAAATGGATCAGTTTTTCAAGAGCAGTGTTTGTGTTTGTGGGGCTACGATTGCTGGGCTATGCAGTCACAGTCATACAGTTACCTAAAAAAGAAGTAATGAATAGTTTTTATCACTTTTCTCGTCATCACAATGTTACCAGAAAACATCTTGATGAAACTCGTCCCACCCCGACCACATGACCAACCTCTTTCACTTTCCCTCAAGAAACAAATGGCAAGAAGATGGGAATAAATATTGGTTGTTAATGTTGGCCCAGTTTTATTTATTTATACCAATATATTGTGCATCCCTAAATGTCTACTCCGTAGTATTAGGGTGGATCTTTAGTATCACTAGCTTTCTGGACTTCTGGTTTATAGTAGCAGCAAAGGTCAACTATTTTATTTCCACGTCTGGGCTGAAACATTTAATATAGTTCCCCTTGTTTCATGTGTCTGAAAATATATATTTTTTCAGTATCGTACAACCTGTATACGGCACAGATTTTGACCTAGTGATTCTTCTCTTTGCAATTATATATTCGCCGTAAATTCTCCCAGTGTAGCAGTTGTGGGCTTCGAAGTTTTGTTTGTCCACCTTTTTGGTGAGGTTCGTACTCTAGCTTTAATATAGCTTGGCTCAAGCGGTTTTCATGATAAACTTTTTAAAACTACGGCATTGATATTTAAGCTTGCATTTTTATTCGAATCTGTAATACTGACATTCAAGCATCGTCTGATTAAAACATCTATAAAGCAAACAACTGGAAAATGGGGATATTTCATCCACCGTAGCACAAATGTTTAGTGTAGCTACAGTTTGGACGAGCATCAGATTGTGTCACTCTGAATCTAAAATCTCCAATAGAAACACGCTGTTAGAATCACTTCGCTCCAGCACTTAGTCCAACCCAGCGTTTCTGCATCCCACACACAAACCCATTGGTTAATAATAAACGGGTCAGTTGTTTTCATACCTATTGTTGTCGACTGTTTTTTTTTTTTGTTTTTTTTGAGGAATATGACTTGATAAAGCTTTTTCTAACATTCAAGCCTTTTCTAACATTCTCCACTACAAAATAAATGATGCAAGTATGAATGGCTTGTGTTGGTTATATATCAGGTTAGTATTGGTGTTGGCCAGTTCTCAAAGCTGCAGTATTGGTATCTTACTGGAAGTGAAAATGTTGTATCAAGACAACCCTAACATAAAGGTGTCCAATAGAGAGATGTTTTGATGAAAACTTTTCTACTAGAAATGTGTATGAATAACATTTAAGCTGCAATTAAACTGATGATCTCATTAAATCTGCAAATGATTTTCTTTCTGTAGCCAGAATAGTTCCATACTTAACTTGCTCGTCATGACACGTTATTGAGTTTTCTGAATTTTGGGCCATTTTTACGAATCTACCTAGATTTAGGTAGGAAAAAATCAGGAATAATACACACGGTGAGTAGTTTTTTTTTTATTTTTATTTTTTATATATATATATATATA